>NC_081186.1:45505909-45709923 GCF_029867415.1 Vicia villosa | reverse complement strand
AAAATTCTAAAAACTAAGTATTTCACATGTCAGGATATTTATTGAAATAAAAATCCATGATTATATGAGACTCTTAATTTTTAGATTGGAGTTTTCTTGAAAAAAGATGCGGGCAAATTTTGGGGTATAACACCACCACAAACAAATAAGATCGGGTGTTTTAAAAATAATTCAAGCCACAACTCAAAACACCGTTTGATTATATAAATTATTTGATTAGCTTCACTGTACTCGAAACGGCACCAAAATCCGGTTTACGGTTTAAAAGTTACACATTTTTAAACTTTTCAAAATGGCCTGTCACCAACAGCACGCGGCGCCAACCTTAATTCGCGGCGCGAACTGAGCGAGTCTAAAATCCCCAACATTCTGCCAAGCACTTCGCATCGCAAACATGTGTTCGCGGCGCGAAACGAGCACATAAGTACGCCTTCGCGGCGCGGCCATATGCTCGCGGCGCGTACTGAACCCAACAAAACTTCTTGGCTTTCTGCCAAGCAGTTCGCGGCGCCAACTCCTGGACGCGGCGCGAACTGGCGATTTCCAGAACTCCGAATCGCAGAAAACAGCCTGCAATTTTGCCCTTCCTTCACCAATTCATTACCAAACCAATCCCATTCCAACCAGATTTGCATACAGTGAAACAAACACATATTATAACACATTTATAATACATTCAACCATCCAATTAACACCATACATGATCAATACAATCATTATACATCAATTCTCCCAAAAACCTAGCATTTCTACAACCTAAGCATAACCCAATTGATACGAATAACACAATCAAATTCTATCATACTACCTATAATCGCATAATAGAAGATGAACGGAAGAGTCCCCCCTTACCTGAAGGTTGATTCTTCGTTCTTCCTCGCGTCGCACTTCCTCGCTCTTCTCCTCTTTTCACGTTCAGACTTCTTTTCCCAAAATGCTGTAACCCTCTCTATTCCACAACTCCTTCTATTTTTCTATTTTATGAAAATAAGCTTATCATTAGTAACGGGTTTCACAACTGACACCCCCCCTTCTACTAAAAGCGACACTGGCCCATTAGCCTCATTATTTCCATTTTTCTCAGTTAACTCAAATAATTCTAATATTTAATCCAAAAATTAATTAAATTAAATAAAGAATTTAATGGGGTGTTACAGGGATCATAGTTTACATATCTGGTGATGACAGGTTAGGGTTCCCATTATTCCCAAATGGACCAGCCTGATATACTCATATTCGAGATCATATCAAACTAATTAATTAACTAATTACAAAATATAAGTTTAATTAGTTATATTAAATTTATTAGATCACTTTATCAATTAAAACTCGTAATTTGATAAATAGAATATAAATTAGTTTAAATATATTCCTACATACTAATTAGTAGAATAAAATAATTAAATATTAAATAAATTTAAAATATTTCAACACAGTTTACATGGTAGTCCAATATGAATTTGGTCCAATATTATACTTTATAAATTTTCAAAAAAGTTGTATTATTTCAGATGGTATAATTATAGTCAAGAGACAATAATTATATTGTGATTTTGTTTGAATTATAAATAGGAAATATATAAATTTTTTATTTTTATAGAATTCATTTTTTTGACTAAAATTGATAAATGTTCATATGTAGAAATTTTTCAAAAGTTCATCTTAGGTGAAAAAACATTCTACTAGTTACTACTATATATATATATATATATATATATATATATATATATATATATATATATATATATATATATATATATATATATATAACTTAAATTCATAACAAAGTTAGAACCTTATTCTAGTTACGTAATAGAGATGATAAAGTTGCACAAAATTCTCTCCTACCTTCTCTTGATCAATGTTGGTCTATTGATATTGTTAATTAACAATGGGAAATCAAGTGCAACTCGCTTTACCTCAACAACACTTGAAGCTAATGGTGATTTCATGCTACCTGAAAAAGTTAATCAAATTGGAAGACAAGGCTCGAGAGTTTTAGCTAATAATGTTTATTACAAAACAAAAGAAATCCTAGGAGGTCATGGTCGAAGCCACTATCATTTGTTGAAACCTGGTAATGCTGGTCGTATTTTAAATCAAGTCCCATCAGGTGCAGATCCCATTCATAACCCCAAAACCCCTGGTGCACATGTTTATGTTTGATGTGTGGATGGATTAGATGTATTTCATATGTATAAAATAAGTTGTGAGATTATCTTTACATTTGATGTACTAGTTCAGTATTAATGATTAAATTTTATAAACTCAAGTTCTCGAATATTTAATGTGTTTATTTCTTGTTGCATTTCTTTGGAATATCTAATATACTATCTATATTTTGCAAGTACAAGGATAATTAAATAGTTTTAGTTCTTTTTCAAGAACATATTGACCAGTACTCACATAACCATATGGATTCATTCCATCAATTCCAAGAACAAACTTAAGGCTTCTTGGCTTATGGCTAAAATCTTGATGCAACAATTCTATTTTCGTCCACTTTAAAGAATATCTTACATGGAAAATTTTTCCATAACATTTTCTTAACGTAATACAAAATTATCATCGGACTTGGAATTATTGGAAGGTACTATAACACTTTACTTTGACTGAAAAGTACTACTTGCTTACTTCGTTATCGTCATCACCACCGCTGTCCTTCACCATGTCGCACGACTCCCCATAATCCAATCATGGATACAGTTTGTCATACACTTTTTTTATTATATGCAATCATTACTACATGAACACATTTTGATATAATCTAAACCATAGGACATAATAGCTTTTTAACCTCATAACGATGGCTCGACAACTTGTTACCTTCTCGAAGCATATTCTTTACCAATTATAGAAATTAAGTGAAACTTAAATCTATCCACCCAGTCTCTACCTAAATATTAATAAGATTTAACGGCGCATACCCTCGTGTAAAATATGTGCATCCCTTACATAACTATTAATCGTTCTCTCTACATAAAGTAGCATGCATATGGGATATCCCAAAAGAATCTTATCCAATATCACATATCATCTCTTATAGTCTATCATCCATATCTAAATTAACTTAATTGTTTTCTGAATTTGTAATTTAGTTTTTGTCCATTTCCCCATGCCAAGTTCATATTGTATAATTTTGACTAATTATGTCGAAACTTAAGTGAATAAATATTATTTTTTTATATTTCCGCATATATCTCAAGGATTGTTGAACATTCCATTTTTTGTTTGGGTGTTTTCTTTATGCAAATTCAAGAAAATCAAGTTCTCCTTTCTCCTATACTAGACTTCATCCATTAACTTTTATCCAACTACGTTTTAAATAAACTATGAAATTTACATCAAATGCTTGTAAAATCATGCATCTTGAAAATAAACTTTGCTATGTAAAAAACATTTACTAATACATATTACTACTATAACAACAAAATATAACATTCTCAAAGACAGAGAAACACAAAAAATAATATTAATCTCAATCTCACTATCAGTCACATATATAAGATTAAAGTCTTTTTGAAATTTCAACAACTAAACAACACCACAAGCAAAAGCAACAGAAAGGCACAACATTATGCTACATTAAAACTCTCGGGTTTAGGATAATGAGAACAACGATAACAACATTAATATAACATGAATAGTGGTAAAATATTTACGTACCATAAAGGTTAAGAAGAAGAGTCAAGAAAAAAGTTATGGGATACCTTTTAGGTTTTGTCTATCCTTCCCTTGATTCAAAAAAGATATGAAGGAGGTTAATGATCAAATAGGTTTACTGAAGATGAGTTTTTTGTAGGGTATTGTTAAGTTTTAAGGGATTTTTTCTCGGACGTTTTTCTATCATGAGGGAAATAAACTTCAGCTTGTTAGGTTTTAATTTCAATAAAAACATTTTCACCATGATTACCATCAATAACCATGGTGATATCTTAAAAACACATCACCATAATTATTTTTACTAACTATGGTGTGAGGCTCTACATAACTATGTATATTAAGGCACAACACATACATTTACCTTCTTACTTAACCTAACTTTTTCATTGTTGTTTTGTTGTATCAATGATCTTGAAGGTCTGGGCTTTGAAGAGGCTCAAAAAGTATATTGAAAAATTTGGTTTGAAAATTAATGTCAAGATTCATGTTATCAAGTAAACAATATGCTTGAACCTTGACATTGATCTGCAATGTCAAAATTTACAAGAGTTTAGGAAATGTATGAGGATATTTCAGCATAAAAGTGTCTTAAAAGTGTTGTAAAACTATACCGTTTTCGCCGATATTCGAAGCGTGTCATTCAAAAGGACATTTCCCTGTGTGTGTAAAATCTGACTCTGGTGAAATATAGTTTAATTGGATTTTCTTAACTTCAAAATAAAATTAATAAACACACCACATTTCACCACTATTATTACGTATATCAGATGTGAAATGTGACTTGAAAATTAAGTAAAATAG
This sequence comes from Vicia villosa, assembly GCF_029867415.1. NCBI lineage: Eukaryota > Viridiplantae > Streptophyta > Magnoliopsida > Fabales > Fabaceae > Vicia > Vicia villosa. Next base: position 45,705,459 of record NC_081186.1, on the reverse strand, counting down.
ACCTAAATGAAAATTATACCATGGTGGACACCATGGCCGAGGCGAAAGTGAATTATAAAATTTACATTTTAAAGTATTTTGTGGATCTTCCTCTAATAATTATTCCCATAGTCTTAAACACTCTTTAGATAGAGAGGAAAAGATAATATGTTTGTTGCACTATATATTAGGGATCATAGTTTACATATCTGGTGATGACAGGTTAGGGTTTCCATTATTCCCAAATGGACCAGCCTGATATACTCATATTCGAGATCATATCAAACTAATTAATTAACTAATTACAAAATATAAGTTTAATTAGTTATATTAAATTTATTAGATCACTTTCAATTAAAACTCGTAATTTGATAAATAGAATATAAATTAGTTTAAATATATCCCTACATACTAAATAGTAGAATAAAATAATTAAATATTAAATAAATTTAAAATATTTCAACACAGTTTACATGGTAGTCCAATATGAATTTGGTCCAATATTATACTTTATAAATTTTCAAAAAAGTTGTATTATTTCAGATGGTATAATTATAGTCAAGAGACAATAATTATATTGTGATTTTGTTTGAATTATAAATAGGAAATATATAAATTTTTTATTTTTATAGAATTCATTTTTTTGACTAAAATTGATAAATGTTCATATGTAGAAATTTTTCAAAAGTTCATCTTAGGTGAAAAAACATTCTACTAGTTACTACTATATATATATATATATATATATATATATATATATATATATATATATATATATATATATATATATATATATATATATGTTGTGAAAAACGATACCAATAACAAAGTATAATAGGGAATTAGGGAAGAGAATAAGAACACAAGAATTGGTTATAACTGCTATTCTTTTACTTTCTCTTAGAACAAGATTACAAGTTTACAAGAATAACAAATAACCTCTCTCACCCTAAATTAGGATTTGCAGCTTAGCAATGATGAGAGACTAGTATGCTATTTATAATAAAACCTAACATACTAACTAATGGGCTTTTTCCACAAGGCCCATTACACAAGTCAACTTAATAAACAAGCTAACTTAACAAATTAGGGTTTAAACACTAAAACCTAATTTAACATGCTAACAACCCTAGCATCTTCGACACAAGCATGTGAACAACCTTCGACTTCATGCTTAACCCTGTCGAACCAAGAAGCTACCCTTCGGCCATACTAGAGTTCGATCCAAAATCTCACAAATCTCCACCTTGGATCTAACTCTACAACATCAAGGGAACAAACTAGCTTTCTTCATGCAGCTTTATCAGCTGCATACAGTGGAAAAACTTGCAACTCGGCAATGTCTTGGTGATCATATCAGCAGCATTGTCTTCAGTCGAAACCTTCAGCACTTGGACTTCTCCACGCTCGATTACTCCTCTGACGAAATGCAGCCTCACATCAATGTGCTTAGTTCGCTCATGATAGGCTGAATTCTTCGACAGGTGTATTGCACTTTGACTATCACATTTAACAGTGATACCTCGACCTTGAAGTTTCAGCTCCTTCGCAAAACCTTCAAGCCACAATGCTTCTTTCACGGCTTCAGTTAATGCAATGTACTCCGCTTCAGTGGTTGATAGAGCAACAACCTTCTGAAGTGTTGCTTTCCAACTAATTGCTGTGCCAAACATAGTGAAAACATATCCAGAAATAGATTTCCTGGAATCCATACAACCTGCATAATCAGAGTCGACATATCCTTCGATTACTGCTTTACCATCTTCACCCAAGGCTCCACCATAAATTAGGACTCTATTCAGAGACCCATTTATGTACCTTAAAATCCACTTCAATGCTTGCCAGTGAGCCTTTCCAGGATTCGCCATGTACCTGCTTACAAGACTTACTGCGTATGCTATGTCGGGTCTAGTACAAACCATAGCATACATCAAAGAACCAACTATATTAGCATATGGGATGCTATTCATATAGGCTCTTTCCACATCAGTACTGGGACACTGATCAATACTCAGCTTGAATTGAGGGTTTGTTGGAGTCACAACTGGCTTCGAATTCGACATACCAAACTTTTCAAGAATCTTCCGTAGATATGCCTCTTGAGATAGGCATAACTTCGACTTATTTCTATCTCTTCGAATGTCAATTCCAAGAATCCTGGAAGCAGCTCCCAGATCCTTCATATCGAACTCCTTATTGAGTTCAGTCTTCACCCTCATCACATCTTCGACACTGTTGCTTGCTATGAGAATATCATCCACATAAAGCAACAAAATAACAAATGAATTACCAGGTCGAAATCTGAAGTAAACACAGTGGTCGAACTGACTTCTAATGAAACTTATGCGTGCCATGAACTTGTCGAATCTCCTATTCCACTGTCGAGGAGATTGTTTCAGCCCATACAAAGATCTCTTTAACTTGCACACATAACCTTCCTTCCCCTTTTCGACATACCCTTCAGGTTGCCTCATCAGGATCGTTTCATCTAAATCACCATACAAGAACGCAGTCTTCACATCCATCTGTTCCAGTTCAAGATCGAACTGTGCCACCATGGCAAGCAACATTCGAATGGACCTATGCTTCACAACAGGAGAAAACACATCATTGAAGTCGACACCTTCTTTCTGAGTGAAACCCCTTGCAACTAACCTTGCCTTGTATCTTTTCGACGTCACTCCTTCAATTCCTTCCTTAACTTTGAAAATCCATTTACAGCTGACTAACCTTGCCCCAACAGGTTTCTTGATCAGTTCCCAAGTATGATTATCATGAAGAGATTTCATCTCATCATCCATGGCCTTCAGCCATTCAGTCTTATTTCGACTCCTCATAACTTCCTTATAGTCTCTAGGTTCTTCGTCTAGAACCTCACTTGCAGAGATTAAGGCATAAGCTATAAGATCTGCATATCCAAGTCTCTGAGGTGGCTTGATGACTCTTCTCGACCTATCTCTCGACAATAGGTACTCATCGTCAGTTTCCTCAACTTCAGCATCTTCTGCTTCTTCTTCGACTTCATCTGGGATATGCAATTCAGCATCAACATGCTCCACCTCAACAGGAATTTCTACCTGTTCCAGCTCTTCGTCAGATGTTTCTGTACTTCGACCAACATCATCAGTTTTCTTAAAAGCCATTTCAGCTTCATTGAAAACTACATCTCGACTGGTGATACACCTCCTGTGACCTGGCTCTAGGCACCATAGCCTATAAGCTTTGACTCCTTCAGGGTATCCCATGAACATGCATTTCAGAGCTCTAGGTTCGACCTTGTCTTGCCTAATGTGAGCATAGGCTACACAGCCAAATACTCTCAGTTTGTCGAGATCTGGTAGATGTCCCGACCAAACTTCTTCAGGTGTCTTCATATCTAACGCTGTCGAAGGACATCTGTTTATCAGATATGTTGCTGTCGAAACAGCCTCAGCCCAGAACACCTTCTTTAACCCCGCACTAGTCAACATGCATCTGACTCTCTCCAAAATAGTTCGATTAAATCTTTCAGCCAAACCATTTTGCTGTGGAGTACCTGCAGTAGTTCTGTGCCTTGCAATACCAAAGGCAGCACAAAAGCTGTCGAATGCCTCATTGCAAAATTCAAGGCCATTGTCGATTCTCAACCTCTTGACCTTCCTGCCAGTCTGATTTTCAACCAGAGTCTTCCAACTTTTGAAATTCTCAAAAGTTTCATCCTTAGTCTTCTGGATGAATACCCATAATTTTCTGGAATAATCATCTACTATGGATAGAAAATACCTTGCTCCTGAATGTGATGCACACCTTGCAGGCCCCCAAAGATCAGCATGGATGTAATCAAGGGATCCATGTGTTCTTTGTTTGCCTTTGTTGAACTTCACTCTGCAAGATTTTCCAAGTACACAGGGTTCACAAAACTTCAGCTTTTCGACTTTGTTTCCACCAAGCAGATTTTGTTTCCCTAATTCGACCAGACCCCTTTCACTGACATGGCCCAATCTCATGTGCCAGATTTCTGTCTTCGACAAAGGTTTCGTGGATACAACATTTGTCGAACCACTTACAACTTCAGCCTCAAGGGTATACAAGCCTTGTTTCTTCACGCCTCTCAAGACTTCCTTCGAACCCTTCATGACTCTTAGGATACTTTTCTCTCCTTGGAAAACATATCCTTTCTTGTCGAATTCACCAAGAGAAAGCAGATTTCTCTTCAAATCAGGAACAAACCTGACTTCAGTCAACAACCTTATTGACTCATCATGGAGCTTGAATCTAATAGATCCAATACCTGCAATCTTGCAAGCCTTGTTGTTTCCCAGCAATACTGATCCACCATCTTGATCACATAATTCCTCGAACAAGTCTTTGTTTGGAGTCATGTGCCAAGTGCACCCTGAATCCATAATCCACTCTCTTCTCGAGTCACTACTTGAAACTACAAGAACATCAGATGATTCAAAATCATCTTGAACAATGGCTGCATTGCCATTATCCTTACCTCCATGATCTTTCAGGCGTTCAGGGCACACCTTTCTTGTGTGACCCTCCTTCTTACAATGATAGCATCGAATGCCAGATGCTTCGCCACTGTAAGACTTCGACTGGCTTTTGCCTTTCTTCTTGTCGAACTTACCATCCTTTCGTAAGAGTTTTCCTTTAACGGCCAAACCTTCGCCAACAGTCGAAGGTTTATGCTCCTTTCGTTCATTCAAGTCCTTAGAGTACAAGGCTGATTGAACTTCTTCAAACGTCAGAGACTCCCTTCCATACAAGAGAGTTTCTTTGAAGTGAGCATGTGATCGAGGCAAAGAACACAATAGTAACAGCGCTTGATCTTCATCATCGATCTTCACATCAATATTTTCAAGATCAAGAATCAGCTTGTTGAACATATCCAACTGCTCAGCCAATACTTTGTCTTCAATCATCTTGAATGAATACAAAGCTTGCTTCAGGTAGAGTCGATTTACCAGCGATTTGGTCATATACAAACTTTCAAGTTTCACCCATAACCCTGATGCCGTCGTCTCCTTCGATACCTGCCTGAGAACCTTATCACCAAGGCTCAACAAAATTGCACTGTGTGCCTTCTCAATCATAGTCGTCTTCTCCGCAGCCGTTAATGCAGCATTCATGGCTGCCTCTCCCTTCAACGCTTCCAAACAACCCTGCTGAACCAGTAGGGCTTTCATCTTCAAGCGCCACAGACCGAAATCATTCACTCCGGTGAACTTTTCAATCTCATACTTTGTTGACGGCATCTTCTCCACGCTCACCGCACCAATTTGTTGTGAAAAACGATACCAATAACAAAGTATAATAGGGAATTAGGGAAGAGAATAAGAACACAAGAATTGGTTATAACTGCTATTCTTTTACTTTCTCTTAGAACAAGATTACAAGTTTACAAGAATAACAAATAACCTCTCTCACCCTAAATTAGGATTTGCAGCTTAGCAATGATGAGAGACTAGTATGCTATTTATAATAAAACCTAACATACTAACTAATGGGCTTTTTCCACAAGGCCCATTACACAAGTCAACTTAATAAACAAGCTAACTTAACAAATTAGGGTTTAAACACTAAAACCTAATTTAACATGCTAACAACCCTAGCATCTTCGACACAAGCATGTGAACAACCTTCGACTTCATGCTTAACCCTGTCGAACCAAGAAGCTACCCTTCGGCCATACTAGAGTTCGATCCAAAATCTCACAATATATATATATATCCAATGTAAGTATAACTTAAATTCATAACAAAGTTAGAACCTTATTCAAGTTACGTAATAGAGATGATAAAGTTGCAAAAAATTCTCTCCTACCTTCTCTTGATCAATGTTGGTCTATTGATATTGTTAATTAACAATGGGAAATCAAGTGCAACTCGCTTTACCTCAACAACACTTGAAGCTAATGGTGATTTCATGCTACCTGAAAAAGTTAATCAAATTGGAAGACAAGGCTCGAGAGTTTTAGCTAATAATGTTTATTACAAAACAAAAGAAATCCTAGGAGGTCATGGTCGAAGCCACTATCATTTGTTGAAACCTGGTAATGCTGGTCGTATTTTAAATCAAGTCCCATCAGGTGCAGATCCCATTCATAACCCCGAAACCCCTGGTGCACATGTTTATGTTTGATGTGTGGATGGATTAGATGTATTTCATATGTATAAAATAAGTTGTGAGATTATCTTTACATTTGATGTACTAGTTCAGTATTAATGATTAAATTTTATAAACTCAAGTTCTCGAATATTTAATGTGTTTATTTCTTGTTGCATTTCTTTGGAATATCTAATATACTATCTATATTTTGCAAGTACAAGGATAATTAAATAGTTTTAGTTCTTTTTCAAGAACATATTGACCAGTACTCACATAACCATATGGATTCATTCCATCAATTCCAAGAACAAACTTAAGGCTTCTTGGCTTATGGCTAAAATCTTGATGCAACAATTCTATTTTCGTCCACTTTAAAGAATATCTTACATGGAAAATTTTTCCATAACATTTTCTTAACGTAATACAAAGTTATCATCGGACTTGGAATTATTGGAAGGTACTATAACACTTTACTTTGACTGAAAAGTACTACTTGCTTACTTCGTTATCGTCATCACCACCGCTGTCCTTCACCATGTCGCACAACTCCCCATAATCCAATCATGGATACAGTTTGTCATACACTTTTTTTATTATATGCAATCATTACTACATGAACACATTTTGATATAATCTAAACCATAGGACATAATAGCTTTTTAACCTCATAACGATGGCTCGACAACTTGTTACCTTCTCGAAGCATATTCTTTACCAATTATAGAAATTATGTGAAACTTATATCTATCCACCCAGTCTCTACCTAAATATTAAGAAGATTTAACGGCGCATACCCTCGTGTAAAATTTGTGCATCCCTTACATAACTACTAATCGTTCTCTCTACATAAAGTAGCATACATATGGGATATCCCAAAAGAATCTTATCCAATATCACATATCATCTCTTATAGTCTATCATCCATATCTAAATTAACTTAATTTTTTTCTGAATTTGTAATTTAGTTTTTGTCCATTTCCCCATGCCAAGTTCATATTGTATAATTTTGACTAATTATGTCGAAACTTAAGTGAATAAATATTATTTTTTTATATTTCCGCAAATATCTCAAGGATTGTTGAACATTCCATTTTTTGTTTGGGTGTTTTCTTTATGCAAATTCAAGAAAATCAAGTTCTCCTTTCTCCTATACTAGACTTCATCCATTAACTTTTATCCAACTACGCTTTAAATAAACTATGAAATTTACATCAAATGCTTGTAAAATCATGCATCTTGAAAATAAACTTTGCTATGTAAAAAACATTTACTAATACATACTACTACTATAACAACAAAATATAACATTCTCAAAGACAGAGAAACACAAAAAATAATATTAATCTCAATCTCACTATCAGTCACATATATAAGATTAAAGTCTTTTTGAAATTTCAACAACTAAACAACACCACAAGCAAAAGCAACAAAAAGGCACAACATTATGCTACACTAAAACTCTCGGGTTTAGGATAATGAAAACAACGATAACAACATTAATATAACATGAATAGTGGTAAAATATTTACGTACCATAAAGGTTAAGAAGAAGAGTCAAGAAAAAAGTTATGTGATACCTTTTAGGTTTTGTCTATCCTTCCCTTGATTCAAAAAAGATATGAAGGAGGTTAATGATCAAATACGTTTACTGAAGATGAGTTTTTTGTAGGGTATTGTTAAGTTTTAAGGGATTTTTTCTCGGACGTTTTTCTATCATGAGGGAAATAAACTTCAGCTTGTTAGGTTTTAATTTCAATAAAAACATTTTCACCATGATTACCATCAATAACCATGGTGATATCTTAAAAACACATCACCATAATTATTTTTACTAACTATGGTGTGAGGCTCTACATAATTATGTATATTAAGGCACAACACATACATTTACCTTCTTACTTAACCTAACTTTTTCATTGTTGTTTTGTTGTATCAATGATCTTGAAGGTCTGGGCTTTGAAGAGGCTCAAAAAGTATATTGAAAAATTTGGTTTGAAAATTAATGTCAAGATTCATGTTATCAAGTAAACAATATGCTTGAACCTTGACATTGATCTGCAATGTCAAAATTTACAAGAGTTTAGGAAATGTATGAGGATATTTCAGCATAAAAGTGTCTTAAAAGTGTTGTAAAACTATACCGTTTTCGCCGATATTCGAAGCGTGTCATTCAAAAGGACATTTCCCTGTGTGTGTAAAATCTGACTCTGGTGAAATATAGTTTAATTGGATTTTCTTAATTTCAAAATAAAATTAATAAACACACCACATTTCACCACTATTATTATGTATATCAGATGTGAAATGTGACTTGAAAATTAAGTAAAATAGACCTAAATGAAAATTATACCATGGTGGACACCATGGCCGAGGCGAAAGTGAATTATAAAATTTACATTTTAAAGTATTTTGTGGATCTTCCTCTAATAATTATTCCCATAGTCTTAAACACTCTATAGATAGAGAGGAAAAGATAATATGTTTGTTGCACTATATATTAGGGATCATAGTTTACATATCTGGTGATGACAGGTTAGGGTTTCCATTATTCCCAAATGGACCAGCCTGATATACTCATATTCGAGATCATATCAAACTAATTAATTAACTAATTACAAAATATAAGTTTAATTAGTTATATTAAATTTATTAGATCAATTTATCAATTATAACTCGTAATTTGATAAATAGAATATAAATTAGTTTAAATATATTCCTACATACTAATTAGTAGAATAAAATAATTAAATATTAAATAAATATTTCAACACAGTTTACATGGTAGTCCAATATGAATTTGGTCCAATATTATACTTTATAAATTTTCAAAAAAGTTGTATTATTTCAGATGGTATAATTATAGTCAAGAGACAATAATTATATTGTGATTTTGTTTGAATTATAAATAGGAAATATATAAATTTTTTATTTTTATAGAATTCATTTTTTGACTAAAATCGATAAATGTTCATATGTAGAAATTTTTCAAAAGTTCATCTTAGGTGAAAAAACATTCTACTAGTTACTACTATATATATATATATATATATATATATATATATATATATATATATATATATATATATATATATATATATATATATATATATATATATATATATATATATATATATATGTATATATATATATATATCCTATGTAAGTATAACTTAAATTCATAACAAAGTTAGAACCTTATTCTAGTTACGTAATAGAGATGATAAAGTTGCACAAAATTCTCTCCTACCTTCTCTTGATCAATGTTGGTCTATTGATATTGTTAATTAACAATGGGAAATCAAGTGCAACTCGCTTTACCTCAACAACACTTGAAGCTAATGGTGATTTCATGCTACCTGAAAAAGTTAATCAAATTGGAAGACAAGGCTCGAGAGTTTTAGCTAATAATGTTTATTACAAAACAAAAGAAATCCTAGGAGGTCATGGTCGAAGCCACTATCATTTGTTGAAACCTGGTAATGCTGGTCGTATTTTAAATCAAGTCCCATCAGGTGCAGATCCCATTCATAACCCCGAAACCCCTGGTGCACATGTTTATGTTTGATGTGTGGATGGATTAGATGTATTTCATATGTATAAAATAAGTTGTGAGATTATCTTTACATTTGATGTACTAGTTCAGTATTAATGATTAAATTTTATAAACTCAAGTTCTTGAATATTTAATGTGTTTATTTCTAGGTGCATTTCTTTGGAATATCTAATATACTATCTATATTTTGCAAGTACAAGGATAATTAAATAGTTTTAGTTCTTTTTCAAGAACATATTGACCAGTACTCACATAACCATATGTATTCATTCCATCAATTCCAAGAACAAACTTAAGGCTTCTTGGCTTATGGCTAAAATCTTGATGCAACAATTCTATTTTCGTCCACTTTAAAGAATATCTTACATGGAAAAATTTTCCATAACATTTTCTTAACATAATACAAAATTATCATCGGACTTGGAATTATTGGAAGGTACTATAACACTTTACTTTGACTGAAAAGTACTACTTGCTTACTTCGTTATCGTCATCACCACCGCTGTCCTTCACCATGTCGCACGACTCCCCATAATCCAATCATGGATACAGTTTGTCATACACTTTTTTTATTATATGCAATCATTACTACATGAACACATTTTGATATAATCTAAACCATAGGACATAATAGCTTTTTAACCTCATAACGATGGCTCGACAACTTGTTACCTTCTCGAAGCATATTCTTTACCAATTATAGAAATTATGTGAAACTTATATCTATCCACCCAGTCTCTACCTAAATATTAAAAAGATTTAACGGCGCATACCCTCGTGTAAAATTTGTGCATCCCTTACATAACTACTAATCGTTCTCTCTACATAAAGTAGCATACATATGGGATATCCCAAAAGAATCTTATCCAATATCACATATCATCTCTTATAGTCTATCATCCATATCTAAATTAACTTAATTTTTTTCTGAATTTGTAATTTAGTTTTTGTCCATTTCCCCATGCCAAGTTCATATTGTATAATTTTGACTAATTATGTCGAAACTTAAGTGAATAAATATTATTTTTTTATATTTCCGCATATATCTCAAGGATTGTTGAACATTCCATTTTTTGTTTGGGTGTTTTCTTTATGCAAATTCAAGAAAATCAAGTTCTCCTTTCTCCTATACTAGACTTCATCCATTAACTTTTATCCAACTACGTTTTAAATAAACTATGAAATTTACATCAAATGCTTGTAAAATCATGCATCTTGAAAATAAACTTTGCTATGTAAAAAACATTTACTAATACATATTACTACTATAACAACAAAATATAACATTCTCAAAGACAGAGAAACACAAAAAATAATATTAATCTCAATCTCACTATCAGTCACATATATAAGATTAAAGTCTTTTTGAAATTTCAACAACTAAACAACACCACAAGCAAAAGCAACAGAAAGGCACAACATTATGCTACACTAAAACTCTCGGGTTTAGGATAATGAAAACAACGATAACAACATTAATATAACATGAATAGTGGTAAAATATTTACGTACCATAAAGGTTAAGAAGAAGAGTCAAGAAAAAAGTTATGTGATACCTTTTAGGTTTTGTCTATCCTTCCCTTGATTCAAAAAAGATATGAAGGAGGTTAATGATCAAATAGGTTTACTGAAGATGAGTTTTTTGTAGGGTATTGTTAAGTTTTAAGGGATTTTTTCTCGGACGTTTTTCTATCATGAGGGAAATAAACTTCAGCTTGTTAGGTTTTAATTTCAATAAAAACATTTTCACCATGATTACCATCAATAACCATGGTGATATCTTAAAAACACATCACCATAATTATTTTTACTAACTATGGTGTGAGGCTCTACATAATTATGTATATTAAGGCACAACACATACATTTACCTTCTTACTTAACCTAACTTTTTCATTGTTGTTTTGTTGTATCAATGATCTTGAAGGTCTGGGCTTTGAAGAGGCTCAAAAAGTATATTGAAAAATTTGGTTTGAAAATTAATGTCAAGATTCATGTTATCAAGTAAACAATATGCTTGAACCTTGACATTGATCTGCAATGTCAAAATTTACAAGAGTTTAGGAAATGTATGAGGATATTTCAGCATAAAAGTGTCTTAAAAGTGTTGTAAAACTATACCGTTTTCGCCGATATTCGAAGCGTGTCATTGAAAAGGACATTTCCCTGTGTGTGTAAAATCTGACTCTGGTGAAATATAGTTTAATTGGATTTTCTTAATTTCAAAATAAAATTAATAAACACACCACATTTCACCACTATTATTATGTATATCAGATGTGAAATGTGACTTGAAAATTAAGTAAAATAGACCTAAATGAAAATTATACCATGGTGGACACCATGGCCGAGGCGAAAGTGAATTATAAAATTTACATTTTAAAGTATTTTGTGGATCTTCCTCTAATAATTATTCCCATAGTCTTAAACACTCTATAGATAGAGAGGAAAAGATAATATGTTTGTTGCACTATATATTAGGGATCATAGTTTACATATCTGGTGATGACAGGTTAGGGTTTCCATTATTCCCAAATGGACCAGCCTGATATACTCATATTCGAGATCATATCAAACTAATTAATTAACTAATTACAAAATATAAGTTTAATTAGTTATATTAAATTTATTAGATCAATTTATCAATTATAACTCGTAATTTGATAAATAGAATATAAATTAGTTTAAATATATTCCTACATACTAATTAGTAGAATAAAATAATTAAATATTAAATAAATATTTCAACACAGTTTACATGGTAGTCCAATATGAATTTGGTCCAATATTATACTTTATAAATTTTCAAAAAAGTTGTATTATTTCAGATGGTATAATTATAGTCAAGAGACAATAATTATATTGTGATTTTGTTTGAATTATAAATAGGAAATATATAAATTTTTTATTTTTATAGAATTCATTTTTTGACTAAAATCGATAAATGTTCATATGTAGAAATTTTTCAAAAGTTCATCTTAGGTGAAAAAACATTCTACTAGTTACTACTATATATATATATATATATATATATATATATATATATATATATATATATATATATATATATATATATATATATATATATATATATATATATATATATATATATATATATATATATATATATATATATATATATATATATATATCCAATGTAAGTATAACTTAAATTCATAACAAAGTTAGAACCTTATTCTAGTTACGTAATAGAGATGATAAAGTTGCACAAAATTCTCTCCTACCTTCTCTTGATCAATGTTGGTCTATTGATATTGTTAATTAACAATGGGAAATCAAGTGCAACTCGCTTTACCTCAACAACACTTGAAGCTAATGGTGATTTCATGCTACCTGAAAAAGTTAATCAAATTGGAAGACAAGGCTCGAGAGTTTTAGCTAATAATGTTTATTACAAAACAAAAGAAATCCTAGGAGGTCATGGTCGAAGCCACTATCATTTGTTGAAACCTGGTAATGCTGGTCGTATTTTAAATCAAGTCCCATCAGGTGCAGATCCCATTCATAACCCCGAAACCCCTGGTGCACATGTTTATGTTTGATGTGTGGATGGATTAGATGTATTTCATATGTATAAAATAAGTTGTGAGATTATCTTTACATTTGATGTACTAGTTCAGTATTAATGATTAAATTTTATAAACTCAAGTTCTCGAATATTTAATGTGTTTATTTCTTGTTGCATTTCTTTGGAATATCTAATATACTATCTATATTTTGCAAGTACAAGGATAATTAAATAGTTTTAGTTCTTTTTCAAGAACATATTGACCAGTACTCACATAACCATATGTATTCATTCCATCAATTCCAAGAACAAACTTAAGGCTTCTTGGCTTATGGCTAAAATCTTGATGCAACAATTCTATTTTCGTCCACTTTAAAGAATATCTTACATGGAAAAATTTTCCATAACATTTTCTTAACGTAATACAAAATTATCATCGGACTTGGAATTATTGGAAGGTACTATAACACTTTACTTTGACTGAAAAGTACTACTTGCTTACTTCGTTATCGTCATCACCACCGCTGTCCTTCACCATGTCGCACGACTCCCCATAATCCAATCATGGATACAGTTTGTCATACACTTTTTTTATTATATGCAATCATTACTACATGAACACATTTTGATATAATCTAAACCATAGGACATAATAGCTTTTTAACCTCATAACGATGGCTCGACAACTTGTTACCTTCTCGAAGCATATTCTTTACCAATTATAGAAATTATGTGAAACTTATATCTATCCACCCAGTCTCTACCTAAATATTAAGAAGATTTAACGGCGCATACCCTCGTGTAAAATTTGTGCATCCCTTACATAACTACTAATCGTTCTCTCTACATAAAGTAGCATACATATGGGATATCCCAAAAGAATCTTATCCAATATCACATATCATCTCTTATAGTCTATCATCCATATCTAAATTAACTTAATTTTTTTCTGAATTTGTAATTTAGTTTTTGTCCATTTCCCCATGCCAAGTTCATATTGTATAATTTTGACTAATTATGTCGAAACTTAAGTGAATAAATATTATTTTTTTATATTTCCGCATATATCTCAAGGATTGTTGAACATTCCATTTTTTGTTTGGGTGTTTTCTTTATGCAAATTCAAGAAAATCAAGTTCTCCTTTCTCCTATACTAGACTTCATCCATTAACTTTTATCCAACTACGTTTTAAATAAACTATGAAATTTACATCAAATGCTTGTAAAATCATGCATCTTGAAAATAAACTTTGCTATGTAAAAAACATTTACTAATACATATTACTACTATAACAACAAAATATAACATTCTCAAAGACAGAGAAACACAAAAAATAATATTAATCTCAATCTCACTATCAGTCACATATATAAGATTAAAGTCTTTTTGAAATTTCAACAACTAAACAACACCACAAGCAAAAGCAACAGAAAGGCACAACATTATGCTACATTAAAACTCTCGGGTTTAGGATAATGAAAACAACGATAACAACATTAATATAACATGAATAGTGGTAAAATATTTACGTACCATAAAGGTTAAGAAGAAGAGTCAAGAAAAAAGTTATGTGATACCTTTTAGGTTTTGTCTATCCTTCCCTTGATTCAAAAAAGATATGAAGGAGGTTAATGATCAAATAGGTTTACTGAAGATGAGTTTTTTGTAGGGTATTGTTAAGTTTTAAGGGATTTTTTCTCGGACGTTTTTCTATCATGAGGGAAATAAACTTCAGCTTGTTAGGTTTTAATTTCAATAAAAACATTTTCACCATGATTACCATCAATAACCATGGTGATATCTTAAAAACACATCACCATAATTATTTTTACTAACTATGGTGTGAGGCTCTACATAATTATGTATATTAAGGCACAACACATACATTTACCTTCTTACTTAACCTAACTTTTTCATTGTTGTTTTGTTGTATCAATGATCTTGAAGGTCTGGGCTTTGAAGAGGCTCAAAAAGTATATTGAAAAATTTGGTTTGAAAATTAATGTCAAGATTCATGTTATCAAGTAAACAATATGCTTGAACCTTGACATTGATCTGCAATGTCAAAATTTACAAGAGTTTAGGAAATGTATGAGGATATTTCAGCATAAAAGTGTCTTAAAAGTGTTGTAAAACTATACCGTTTTCGCCGATATTCGAAGCGTGTCATTGAAAAGGACATTTCCCTGTGTGTGTAAAATCTGACTCTGGTGAAATATAGTTTAATTGGATTTTCTTAATTTCAAAATAAAATTAATAAACACACCACATTTCACCACTATTATTATGTATATCAGATGTGAAATGTGACTTGAAAATTAAGTAAAATAGACCTAAATGAAAATTATACCATGGTGGACACCATGGCCGAGGCGAAAGTGAATTATAAAATTTACATTTTAAAGTATTTTGTGGATCTTCCTCTAATAATTATTCCCATAGTCTTAAACACTCTATAGATAGAGAGGAAAAGATAATATGTTTGTTGCACTATATATTAGGGATCATAGTTTACATATCTGGTGATGACAGGTTAGGGTTTCCATTATTCCCAAATGGACCAGCCTGATATACTCATATTCGAGATCATATCAAACTAATTAATTAACTAATTACAAAATATAAGTTTAATTAGTTATATTAAATTTATTAGATCACTTTATCAATTAAAACTCGTAATTTGATAAATAGAATATAAATTAGTTTAAATATATCCCTACATACTAATTAGTAGAATAAAATAATTAAATATTAAATAAATTTAAAATATTTCAACACAGTTTACATGGTAGTCCAATATGAATTTGGTCCAATATTATACTTTATAAATTTTCAAAAAAGTTGTATTATTTCAGATGGTATAATTATAGTCAAGAGACAATAATTATATTGTGATTTTGTTTGAATTATAAATAGGAAATATATAAATTTTTTATTTTTATAGAATTCATTTTTTTGACTAAAATTGATAAATGTTCATATGTAGAAATTTTTCAAAAGTTCATCTTAGGTGAAAAAACATTCTACTAGTTACTACTATATATATATATATATATATATATATATATATATATATATATATATATATATATATATATATATATATATATATATATATATATATATATATATATATATATATATATATATATATATATATATATATATATATATATATATATATATCCAATGTAAGTATAACTTAAATTCATAACAAAGTTAGAACCTTATTCTAGTTACGTAATAGAGATGATAAAGTTGCACAAAATTCTCTCCTACCTTCTCTTGATCAATGTTGGTCTATTGATATTGTTAATTAACAATGGGAAATCAAGTGCAACTCGCTTTACCTCAACAACACTTGAAGCTAATGGTGATTTCATGCTACCTGAAAAAGTTAATCAAATTGGAAGACAAGGCTCGAGAGTTTTAGCTAATAATGTTTATTACAAAACAAAAGAAATCCTAGGAGGTCATGGTCGAAGCCACTATCATTTGTTGAAACCTGGTAATGCTGGTCGTATTTTAAATCAAGTCCCATCAGGTGCAGATCCCATTCATAACCCCGAAACCCCTGGTGCACATGTTTATGTTTGATGTGTGGATGGATTAGATGTATTTCATATGTATAAAATAAGTTGTGAGATTATCTTTACATTTGATGTACTAGTTCAGTATTAATGATTAAATTTTATAAACTCAAGTTCTCGAATATTTAATGTGTTTATTTCTTGTTGCATTTCTTTGGAATATCTAATATACTATCTATATTTTGCAAGTACAAGGATAATTAAATAGTTTTAGTTCTTTTTCAAGAACATATTGACCAGTACTCACATAACCATATGGATTCATTCCATCAATTCCAAGAACAAACTTAAGGCTTCTTGGCTTATGGCTAAAATCTTGATGCAACAATTCTATTTTCGTCCACTTTAAAGAATATCTTACATGGAAAATTTTTCCATAACATTTTCTTAACGTAATACAAAATTATCATCGGACTTGGAATTATTGGAAGGTACTATAACACTTTACTTTGACTGAAAAGTACTACTTGCTTACTTCGTTATCGTCATCACCACCGCTGTCCTTCACCATGTCGCACGACTCCCCATAATCCAATCATGGATACAGTTTGTCATACACTTTTTTTATTATATGCAATCATTACTACATGAACACATTTTGATATAATCTAAACCATAGGACATAATAGCTTTTTAACCTCATAACGATGGCTCGACAACTTGTTACCTTCTCGAAGCATATTCTTTACCAATTATAGAAATTATGTGAAACTTATATCTATCCACCCAGTCTCTACCTAAATATTAAGAAGATTTAACGGCGCATACCCTCGTGTAAAATTTGTGCATCCCTTACATAACTACTAATCGTTCTCTCTACATAAAGTAGCATACATATGGGATATCCCAAAAGAATCTTATCCAATATCACATATCATCTCTTATAGTCTATCATCCATATCTAAATTAACTTAATTTTTTTCTGAATTTGTAATTTAGTTTTTGTCCATTTCCCCATGCCAAGTTCATATTGTATAATTTTGACTAATTATGTCGAAACTTAAGTGAATAAATATTATTTTTTTATATTTCCGCATATATCTCAAGGATTGTTGAACATTCCATTTTTTGTTTGGGTGTTTTCGTTATGCAAATTCAAGAAAATCAAGTTCTCCTTTCTCCTATACTAGACTTCATCCATTAACTTTTATCCAACTACGTTTTAAATAAACTATGAAATTTACATCAAATGCTTGTAAAATCATGCATCTTGAAAATAAACTTTGCTATGTAAAAAACATTTACTAATACATATTACTACTATAACAACAAAATATAACATTCTCAAAGACAGAGAAACACAAAAAATAATATTAATCTCAATCTCACTATCAGTCACATATATAAGATTAAAGTCTTTTTGAAATTTCAACAACTAAACAACACCACAAGCAAAAGCAACAGAAAGGCACAACATTATGCTACATTAAAACTCTCGGGTTTAGGATAATGAAAACAACGATAACAACATTAATATAACATGAATAGTGGTAAAATATTTACGTACCATAAAGGTTAAGAAGAAGAGTCAAGAAAAAAGTTATGTGATACCTTTTAGGTTTTGTCTATCCTTCCCTTGATTCAAAAAAGATATGAAGGAGGTTAATGATCAAATAGGTTTACTGAAGATGAGTTTTTTGTAGGGTATTGTTAAGTTTTAAGGGATTTTTTCTCGGACGTTTTTCTATCATGAGGGAAATAAACTTCAGCTTGTTAGGTTTTAATTTCAATAAAAACATTTTCACCATGATTACCATCAATAACCATGGTGATATCTTAAAAACACATCACCATAATTATTTTTACTAACTATGGTGTGAGGCTCTACATAATTATGTATATTAAGGCACAACACATACATTTACCTTCTTACTTAACCTAACTTTTTCATTGTTGTTTTGTTGTATCAATGATCTTGAAGGTCTGGGCTTTGAAGAGGCTCAAAAAGTATATTGAAAAATTTGGTTTGAAAATTAATGTCAAGATTCATGTTATCAAGTAAACAATATGCTTGAACCTTGACATTGATCTGCAATGTCAAAATTTACAAGAGTTTAGGAAATGTATGAGGATATTTCAGCATAAAAGTGTCTTAAAAGTGTTGTAAAACTATACCGTTTTCGCCGATATTCGAAGCGTGTCATTGAAAAGGACATTTCCCTGTGTGTGTAAAATCTGACTCTGGTGAAATATAGTTTAATTGGATTTTCTTAATTTCAAAATAAAATTAATAAACACACCACATTTCACCACTATTATTATGTATATCAGATGTGAAATGTGACTTGAAAATTAAGTAAAATAGACCTAAATGAAAATTATACCATGGTGGACACCATGGCCGAGGCGAAAGTGAATTATAAAATTTACATTTTAAAGTATTTTGTGGATCTTCCTTTAATAATTATTCTCATAGTCTTAAACACTCTATAGATAGAGAGGAAAAGATAATATGTTTGTTGCACTATATATTAGGGATCATAGTTTACATATCTGGTGATGACAGGTTAGGGTTTCCATTATTCCCAAATGGACCAGCCTGATATACTCATATTCGAGATCATATCAAACTAATTAATTAACTAATTACAAAATATAAGTTTAATTAGTTATATTAAATTTATTAGATCACTTTATCAATTAAACCTCGTAATTTGATAAATAGAATATAAATTAGTTTAAATATATCCCTACATACTAATTAGTAGAATAAAATAATTAAATATTAAATAAATTTAAAATATTTCAACACAGTTTACATGGTTGTCCAATATGAATTTGGTCCTATATTATACTTTATAAATTTTCAAAAAAGTTGTATTATTTCAGATGGTATAATTATAGTCAAGAGACAATAATTATATTGTGATTTTGTTTGAATTATAAATAGGAAATATATAAATTTTTTATTTTTATAGAATTCATTTTTTTGACTAAAATTGATAAATGTTCATATGTAGAAATTTTTCAAAAGTTCATCTTAGGTGAAAAAACATTCTACTAGTTACTACTATATATATGAAATCCTAGGAGGTCATGGTCGAAGCCTCTATCATTTGTTGAAACCTGGTAATGCTGGTCGTATTTTAAATCAAGTCCCATCAGGTGCAGATCCCATTCATAACCCTGAAACCCCTGGTGCACATGTTTGTGTTTGATGTGTGGATGGATTAGATATATTTCATATGTATAAAATAAGTTGTGAGATTATCTTCACATTTGATGTACTAGTTCAGTATTAATGATTAAATTTTATAAACTCAAGTTCTCGAATATTGAATGTGTTTATTTCTTGTTGCATTTCTTTGGAATATCTAATATACTATCTATATTTTGCAAGTACAAGGATTATTAAATAGTTTTAGTTCGTTTTCAAGAACATATTGACCAGTACTCACATAACCATATGGATTCATTCCATCAATTCCAAGAACAAACTTAAGGCTTCTTGGCTTATGGCTAAAATCTTGATGCAACAACTCTATTTTCTTCCACGTTAAAGAATACCTTACATAGAAAATTTTTCCATAGCATTTTCTTAACGTAATACAAAATTATCATCGGACTTGGAATTATTGGAAGGTACTATAACACTTTATTTTGACTGAAAAGTACTACTTGCTTACTTCGTTATCATCATCACCACCGTTGTCCTTCACCATGTCGCACGACTCCCCATAATCCAATCATGGATACAGTTTGTCATACACTTTTTCTATTATAAGCAATCATTACTACATGAACAGATTTTGATATAATATAAACCATAGGACATAATAGCTTTTTAACCTCATAACGATGTATCGACAACTTTTTACCTACTCGAAGCATATTCTTTACCAATTATAGAAATTAAGTGAAACTTATATCTATCCACCCAGTCTCTACCTAAATATTAAAAAGATTTAATGGTGCATACCCTCGTGTAAAATTTGTGCATCCCTTACATAACTACTAAACGTTCTCTCTGCATAAAGTAGCATACATATTGGATATCCCAAAAGAATCTTCTCCAATATCACATATCTTCTCTTATAGTCTATCATCCATATCTAAATTAACTTAATTTTTTTCTAAATTTGTAATTTAGTTTTTGTCCATTTCCCCATGCCAAGTTCATATTGTATAATTTTTACTAATTATGTCGAAACTTAAGTGAATAAATATTATTTTTTATATTTCCGCATATATCTCAAGGATTGTTGAACATTCCATTTTTTGTTTGGGTGTTTTCTTTATGCAAATTCAAGAAATTCAAGTTCTCCTTTCTCCTATACTAGACTTCATCCATTAACTTTTATCCAACTACGTTTCAAATAAACTATGAAACTTACATCAAATGCTTGTAAAATCATGCATCTTGAAAATAAACTTTGCTATGTAAAAAACATTTACTAATACATATTACTACTATAACAACAAAATATAACATTATAAAAGAAATAGAAATACAAAAAATAATATTAATCTCAATCTCACTATCAGTCACATATATAAGATTAAAGTCTTTTTGAAATTTCAACAACTAAACAACACCACAAGCAAAAGCAACAGAAAGGCATAACATTATGCTACAATAAACTCTCGGGTTTAGGATAATGAAAACAACAATAACAACATTAATATAACATGAATAGTGGTAAAATATTTACGTACCATAAAGGTTAAGAGCAAGAGTCAAGAAAAAAGTTTTCTGATACCTATTAGGTTTTGGCTATCCTTCCCTTGATTCAAAAAAGACATGAAGGAGGTTAATGATCAAATAAGTTTACTGACGATGAGTTTTTTTGTAAGGTATTCTTAATTTTTAAGGGATTTTTTCTCGGACGTTGTTCTATCATGAGGGAAATAAACTTCAGCTTGTTAGGTTTTAATTTCAATAAAAACATTTTCACCATGATTACCATCAATAACCATGGTGATATCTTAAAAACACATCACCACAGTTATTTTTACTAACTATGGTGTGAGGCTCTACATAATTATGTATATTAAGGAACAACACATACATTTACCTTCTTACTTAACCTAACTTTTTCATTGTTGTTTTGTTGTATCAATGATCTTGAAGGTCTGGGCTTTGAAGAGGCTCAAAAAGTATATTGAAAAACTTGGTTTGAAAATTAATGTCAAGATTCATGTTATCAAGTAAACAATATGCTTGAACCTTGACATTGATCTGCAGTGTCAAAATTTACAAGAGTTTAGGAATTGTATGAGGATATTTCAGCATTAAAGTGTCTTAAAAGTGTTGTAAAACTATACCGTTTTCGCCGATATTCAAAGCGTGTCATTGAAAAGGACATTTCCCTGTGTGTGTAAAATCTGACTCTGGTGAAATATAGTTTAATTGGATTTTCTTAATTTCAAAATAAAATTAATAAACACACCACATTTCACCACTATTATTATGTATATCAGATGTGAAATGTGACTTGAAAATTAAGTAAAATAGACCTAAATGAAAATTATACCATGGTGGACACCATGGCCGAGGCGAAAGTGAATTATAAAATTTACATTTTAAAGTATTTTGTGGATCTTCCTTTAATAATTATTCTCATAGTCTTAAACACTCTATAGATAGAGAGGAAAAGATAATATGTTTGTTGCACTATATATTAGGGATCATAGTTTACATATCTGGTGATGACAGGTTAGGGTTTCCATTATTCCCAAATGGACCAGCCTGATATACTCATATTCGAGATCATATCAAACTAATTAATTAACTAATTACAAAATATAAGTTTAATTAGTTATATTAAATTTATTAGATCACTTTATCAATTAAACCTCGTAATTTGATAAATAGAATATAAATTAGTTTAAATATATCCCTACATACTAATTAGTAGAATAAAATAATTAAATATTAAATAAATTTAAAATATTTCAACACAGTTTACATGGTTGTCCAATATGAATTTGGTCCTATATTATACTTTATAAATTTTCAAAAAAGTTGTATTATTTCAGATGGTATAATTATAGTCAAGAGACAATAATTATATTGTGATTTTGTTTGAATTATAAATAGGAAATATATAAATTTTTTATTTTTATAGAATTCATTTTTTTGACTAAAATTGATAAATGTTCATATGTAGAAATTTTTCAAAAGTTCATCTTAGGTGAAAAAACATTCTACTAGTTACTACTATATATATGAAATCCTAGGAGGTCATGGTCGAAGCCTCTATCATTTGTTGAAACCTGGTAATGCTGGTCGTATTTTAAATCAAGTCCCATCAGGTGCAGATCCTATTCATAACCCTGAAACCCCTGGTGCACATGTTTGTGTTTGATGTGTGGATGGATTAGATATATTTCATATGTATAAAATAAGTTGTGAGATTATCTTCACATTTGATGTACTAGTTCAGTATTAATGATTAAATTTTATAAACTCAAGTTCTCGAATATTGAATGTGTTTATTTCTTGTTGCATTTCTTTGGAATATCTAATATACTATCTATATTTTGCAAGTACAAGGATTATTAAATAGTTTTAGTTCGTTTTCAAGAACATATTGACCAGTACTCACATAACCATATGGATTCATTCCATCAATTCCAAGAACAAACTTAAGGCTTCTTGGCTTATGGCTAAAATCTTGATGCAACAACTCTATTTTCTTCCACGTTAAAGAATACCTTACATAGAAAATTTTTCCATAGCATTTTCTTAACGTAATACAAAATTATCATCGGACTTGGAATTATTGGAAGGTACTATAACACTTTATTTTGACTGAAAAGTACTACTTGCTTACTTCGTTATCATCATCACCACCGTTGTCCTTCACCATGTCGCACGACTCCCCATAATCCAATCATGGATACAGTTTGTCATACACTTTTTCTATTATAAGCAATCATTACTACATGAACAGATTTTGATATAATATAAACCATAGGACATAATAGCTTTTTAACCTCATAACGATGTATCGACAACTTTTTACCTACTCGAAGCATATTCTTTACCAATTATAGAAATTAAGTGAAACTTATATCTATCCACCCAGTCTCTACCTAAATATTAAAAAGATTTAATGGTGCATACCCTCGTGTAAAATTTGTGCATCCCTTACATAACTACTAAACGTTCTCTCTGCATAAAGTAGCATACATATTGGATATCCCAAAAGAATCTTCTCCAATATCACATATCTTCTCTTATAGTCTATCATCCATATCTAAATTAACTTAATTTTTTTCTAAATTTGTAATTTAGTTTTTGTCCATTTCCCCATGCCAAGTTCATATTGTATAATTTTTACTAATTATGTCGAAACTTAAGTGAATAAATATTATTTTTTATATTTCCGCATATATCTCAAGGATTGTTGAACATTCCATTTTTTGTTTGGGTGTTTTCTTTATGCAAATTCAAGAAATTCAAGTTCTCCTTTCTCCTATACTAGACTTCATCCATTAACTTTTATCCAACTACGTTTCAAATAAACTATGAAACTTACATCAAATGCTTGTAAAATCATGCATCTTGAAAATAAACTTTGCTATGTAAAAAACATTTACTAATACATATTACTACTATAACAACAAAATATAACATTATAAAAGAAATAGAAATACAAAAAATAATATTAATCTCAATCTCACTATCAGTCACATATATAAGATTAAAGTCTTTTTGAAATTTCAACAACTAAACAACACCACAAGCAAAAGCAACAGAAAGGCATAACATTATGCTACAATAAACTCTCGGGTTTAGGATAATGAAAACAACAATAACAACATTAATATAACATGAATAGTGGTAAAATATTTACGTACCATAAAGGTTAAGAGCAAGAGTCAAGAAAAAAGTTTTCTGATACCTATTAGGTTTTGGCTATCCTTCCCTTGATTCAAAAAAGACATGAAGGAGGTTAATGATCAAATAAGTTTACTGACGATGAGTTTTTTTGTAAGGTATTCTTAATTTTTAAGGGATTTTTTCTCGGACGTTGTTCTATCATGAGGGAAATAAACTTCAGCTTGTTAGGTTTTAATTTCAATAAAAACATTTTCACCATGATTACCATCAATAACCATGGTGATATCTTAAAAACACATCACCACAGTTATTTTTACTAACTATGGTGTGAGGCTCTACATAATTATGTATATTAAGGAACAACACATACATTTACCTTCTTACTTAACCTAACTTTTTCATTGTTGTTTTGTTGTATCAATGATCTTGAAGGTCTGGGCTTTGAAGAGGCTCAAAAAGTATATTGAAAAACTTGGTTTGAAAATTAATGTCAAGATTCATGTTATCAAGTAAACAATATGCTTGAACCTTGACATTGATCTGCAGTGTCAAAATTTACAAGAGTTTAGGAATTGTATGAGGATATTTCAGCATTAAAGTGTCTTAAAAGTGTTGTAAAACTATACCGTTTTCGCCGATATTCAAAGCGTGTCATTGAAAAGGACATTTCCCTGTGTGTGTAAAATCTGACTCTGGTGAAATATAGTTTAATTGGATTTTCTTAATTTCAAAATAAAATTAATAAACACACCACATTTCACCACTATTATTATGTATATCAGATGTGAAATGTGACTTGAAAGTTAAGTAAAATAGACCTAAATGAAAATTATATCATGGTGGACACCATGGCCGAGGCGAAAGTGAATTATAAAATTTACATTTTAAAGTATTTTATGGATCTTCCTCTAATAATTATTCCCATAGTCTTAAACACTCTATAGATAGAGAGGAAAAGATAATATGTTTGTTGCACTATATATTAGGGATCATAGTTTACATATCTGGTGATGACAGGTTAGGGTTCCCATTATTCCCAAATGGACCAGCTTGAAATACTCATATTCGAGATCATATCAAACTAATTAATTAACTAATTACAAAATATAAGTTTAATTAGTTATACTAAATTTATTAGATCACTTTATCAATTAAGACTCGTAATTTGATAAATAGAATATAAATTAGTTTAAATATATCCCTACATACTAATTAGTAGAATAAAATAATTAAATATTAAATAAATTTAAAATATTTCAACACATTTTACATGGTAGTCCAATATGAATTTGGTCCAATATTATACTTTATAAATTTTCAAAATAGTTGTATTATTTCAGATGGTATAATTATAGTCAAGAGACCATAATTATATTGTGATTTTGTTAGAATTATAAATAGGAAATATATAAATTTTTTATATTTATATAATTCATTTTTTTGACTAAAATTGATAAATGTTCATATGTAGTAATTTTTCAAAAGTTCATCTTAGGTGAAAAAACATTCTACTAGTTACTACTATATATATATATATATATATATATATATATATATATATATATATATATATATATATATATATATATATATATATATATATATATATATATATATATATATATATATATATATATATATATATATATATATATATATATATATATATCCAATGTACGTATAACTTAAATTCATAACAAAGTTAGAACCTTATTCTAGTTATGTAATAAAGATGATAAAGTTGCACAAAATTCTCTCCTACCTTCTCTTGATCAATGTTGGTATATTGATATTGTTAATTAACAATGGGAAATCAAGTGCAACTCGCTTTACCTCAACAGCACTTGAAGCTAATGGTGATTTCATCCTACCTGAAAAAGTTAATCAAATTGGAAGACAAGGCTCGAGAGTTGTGGCTAATAATGTTTATTACAAAACAAAAGAAATCCTAGGAGGTCATGGTTGAAGCCACTATCATTTGATGAAACCTGGTAATGCTGGTCGTATTTTAAATCACGTCCCATCAGGTGCAGGTCCCATTCATAACCAAAAAACCCCTGGTGCACATGTTTATGTTTGATGTGTGGATGGATTAGATGTATTTCATATGTATAAAATAAGTTGTGAGATTATCTTCACATTTGATGTACTAGTTCAGTATTAATAATTAAATTTTATAAACTCAAGTTTTCGAATATTTAGTGTGTTTATTTCTTGTTGCAATTCTTTTGAATATCTAATATACTATCTGATCGTACCTGATCAGAGGGATCGTCAAGGCTTTCTCGGAACTGGGTCTTTGAGAAGTGAAGGGGGTGTACCTACAAGGTACTCCGATGCCAAAGTAAGAAAACGAGCAAGGGAGTGCAAGTACGAGCTAAAGGTTAGAAGAGATTGAATACCTGACCCTCTAGTGAAAGAGGGTATTTATAGCCCCCAGCGCTGGGCCATGATCTCGCTACTGGGCTGGATATCCAGGCCCAACTAGGAGACTACCAGGTTTCCTAAGGGGAAATATCGGAGATGCGTGAGTGCTGTCCGTCCTAGTCAACCACTCCGAAGTTTAAGGGAGACGCGGTCTTTTAGGGACCATGTGGACTCCGCATTATTCGGGGGGTTGGATATAAAGGAACCCTACAAGGAGTAGGGTCCTCGGTAGGGAGGGTGCTCGCGGGGAGCGCTTGTGTCGGGCACTAGATAGCTCGCGAGGAGCACTTATGTCGGGCACGAATTAGACGAGCATTGTATGCTCTTTGTGGGCCATGGGATGGTTTGGACCCCCAAGGTTAAGTGGGCCGAAAGTAGATTAGACCGAATCATGGCCCAGTCCAGAACAGGAGCCCCCCAAGTCGGAGTTCGGAGCAAGGAGCTTCGACTTTGCTAACGCTCGACCCATGTTCAGTTGGTCCTCGTCTATCGGTTGTGCTCGGATGGAGCCGTTCGTGGGGGAAGATGAGAAACCGCGTATGTTCAACACTCGCTGACGTGGCATGGAGTAATGATTGCCTAGGGGTAGATGGCGGCGCCTAGGGGAGGACGTGTCATGTAACGCCCGGAAATTTATTTGTTCGCTTAATTTAGACGTTTGTGATCTTTATTGAATTTTTGCGTTTTGAAGCGATTTAGTCGGTATTAGTTCGGGATAGCAGATCGATATTTAATCGAAAATTTTAATGTTTTTAGTATTAATAATATTAATGAGGTAATATGTAGCGTTTTGGGAATTTTCCGAGTAATTGAGATTAGACCGTAAATATGAGTTATTGAGTATTAACCCGGTATATTAAATAATCAGATATTATTTTTTATGGAATAATAGTGGAATATTATTAGAAGTAGTAATTTGACTTATTTATTTTATGTTAAGGAGAATATTGGGCCTATTTTATTTAAGTGAGGAATAGAAATGTGGTGTTAGTATGTTAAGCCCAAATATGAAATTAAATGGAAAATAGTTTTTTTTGTTGGGTAGAAAAACCAGAAAAATAGAAATTAGAGTAGTCATTTTATTGGAAGAGAAGAAAACTAGGGTTTTAGAGGGAAGAAGGAGGCCAAAGAGGGATTCCACTCAAGAGCTATTTTCTCCAAATTTCTCCAAGAATCCATTAGAGCTGCACTCAATCCAAGGTAAGGGTGGAGTTTTTCTTCCTATAATGGGGTTTATGAGAAATTATATGTAGGAATTAGGGATTTAGATTTTGTTGTTGCTGTGTTAAGTTGTTCCGAAACCTGAAATTGTGTGTCTTGCCGTTGCTGTTTGATTGTTGTTTGTGATCATGTTCGTTGCTGTTTGTAATCATTAAACGTGAATAGTAGTAGTTGGTGGTGTAGCCCTTGGTGGTGTAGTAGTAGTTGAGAGTAAATATTGACATCATCATTGAAGCTAACACGTGAACAACACCATAGCCTGATAAAATTCAACTCAAACATTGGTCTTCTTTGTTAACAGCAAGTTCATATACAATGCACATGCTATTATTGTTTTCTTTTCTTAATGTTTTATTTTATTTTATTTTGTTTCAATAATCATGGGCTAGTATATATATATTGTTTTATAATGCAAGCTGTGATATAGGGATTGTATAATAGTAGTAGTCATAGGATTAATAAAAGGCAAAACACTCCCATTTGATCAAAATAGCCGAATTAAGCGGTATAATTAGTTCTCCGGAATTTGATGAAAATTTACGTGGTAGCTAAGTTTAATTAGTACATTAACGTGGTGGTGTTCTTTTATCGAAATTGTGATAGTAATCGGTTGATTAAATTAATAGTTGAATTAATTTTTAAGCCTATTTAATTAGAATAAATTGAACTTAGATTAACTATTCGGTTTAGCGGTAAATTATGATATCCTGAGAATTTAACCGAACGAATAGATTAACCGGTAAAGAATAGAATTGTATCCGAATTAACCGGTTGAGTTGTGTTTTTGGTGATTTGAAAGTGTAACCCGAAGACTAATAAAGTCGTGAATATTAAGGATTTAACCGGAACTTAGATAACCGATAGTGACGTAGGATATATATAATTAATTAGAGAATATTAGGAGAATGATTTTGGTTAGTTAATAGTGGGTTAGTGAGTTGATTAAACGACTAATTTATAGAGAATTATGAGACTAATGTGAATTGACTCAATGTGTTGATTTGTTGTGATATACCGAAACATGATGATTTTGTTAATGATTTTGTTAATGTTTGAAATTATATGTTTGTCGTGATGTGTCAAAACATGACATGTTTGTGATAATTGGTAATATGTGATGTTGTATATATATATATATATATATATATATATATATATATTCGTGACATAATTTTGTGACTAAGTAAAGGTGAAATATTATGGTGATATGAATTACGTCGTATAATGGTAATTGATTGTGATATAGGCCTATGCCTCGTGACGATATGTGATTTTGATGAGTATGTTGTGTTGTCTTGTTTGTCGAGTCACATTCCATATGCATACTCTGTGACGGCCTGAAAACTATGGCAAACATGACGGCCTGAAAACTATGGCAAACATGACGGGCCAAATGGCAATTGGTGACGGGGGATGAAGCTCCGATTGGTACCACATGCATATACATGAGTCATGTCCCATATATTTCTATGTGATTCATAGCGTGACGTTTGTGACTTTGTTGTGATTCGTATTTTTGTGACTTATTAAATGATAGGATTATGTGAAGATGTGAATTTGTGACTTAATGATAGAATGACTATATTAATACTTGTGAATGCGATTAACCGAATATGTCTAATTTCTAATATATAATTTATCATGCGCTCGATTATATGAATTGATATCTCACCCTTTCTTTGTTTGGCCGTTGCCTTTATATTGGTAACATGCAGGTGACTCGCATTGAGGAGAGGTTAGTTGAGTTGGTCTAGAGTCGTGTCGCTCTGATACGTAGCACTCGGGGGGACGAACGAGTTGATTTACTTGCTTTTGGATTTTTATGTTTTGGCATACACTTGAGTTATTTATTTGAGATTGTCACTTTAAAGTGCGTTAATTGTTGAATTAAGATGCTATGAATCTTGAACTAATTGTTGAGTTTCTGTTGCACTTCTATGGAAGTTAATTCATGTTAAAGACTATTATTGATGTTTTCAGTCCTTCCGTATTTGTGAATGCTATGTATCCGCTTTATGCGACAAGGTGAATTGTTTTTGAGAATGATTATGTGATACCTCAATTGTTTGTTTACGAATTTTTATACTCTGGTTTTATTTAATTTCCGTGGGTAGAATTGGGGTGTTACATGTCAGACGACGCGACGTTCTGTATTTCAAGCATTTTTCCTATAAAAGGGCTTAAACCTTCTAATTTGGGGTTTTTCGCTCTCCGTTTACGTGCTCGGCTCCAGCTTGACTTTTCCAGAACTCCATCGTTTAACAACGCCCCTTGAAGAATCACGCCCAAGTTTGCTAGAATCATGTCAGCATCAGGTACGATTGTGATTTTACTTTGTGACTTCAAGCGTTTTTCTTTGATTTTAAGGGATTCGCAGAGTGCATCCCCGCCGCTTTTATCATCTAGTTCGGCAGTTTCTCTTAGAGAGATTCAAAAATCATCATCGGCTCCTCGGGTTATTCAAGCGATGCCCGAGAGTGATTACTTATGTAGTTGATTTTTTTTGTTATTGCCCGGTACCTTCATGATTTGGCTCGCCAAACCCATGGGTTTGGTCGGTGTATTCATGTTTTTATTCGGGAGTGGTTGGCTCTGGTCGGCCTACTCATGATTATACCCGGCGCCTTCGAGAGATTTCTCGGTTATATTGCGTAGGGCTCGGGTGTATACTGTGTCTAATTTTTTGCTAAGTTTAATTGGGGTGAGTCCTCGGCTGGTGGACAAGAATGTCCTCGAAGAGGGGTTTAGCCGGGGGCTTCGCCGCCCGCCGCTCTACCCTTTCACTTGTGTTGCGGTGGAAGGGTGGATTTGATGACCGTCGAATTCATTTTTTCCTTCTACATGCAGGTGAATCCAGTTCAGGGTCTAGCTCGGGGTCTAGCTCGGCGTCTAGCTCGGAGTCTAGTTCATGGTCTAGTTCGCAGGATACAGCTGCGAGCAGTTCGGACGTCGAGGTGATCGAGGTCGAGAGCTCGCGTCTCACTGCTATAAA
Organism: Vicia villosa; assembly: GCF_029867415.1. Taxonomy (NCBI): domain Eukaryota; kingdom Viridiplantae; phylum Streptophyta; class Magnoliopsida; order Fabales; family Fabaceae; genus Vicia; species Vicia villosa. Next base: position 45,674,283 of record NC_081186.1, on the reverse strand, counting down.
TGAGGAGGAAGAACAGGAGGGCTCTCCCGATCCCGATGCCGAGGTGTAATAACCTGCCCTAAAAATTTAGATTTTAGAGTCGCCACCTATTCTACCAGGGCGAATAGGAAACCCTACGCAGTTAAGAGAATTCCGGGTAAGTTATTATATTCGGGTCAAGGGAAGGTGTTAGTCACCCTTAACCCTTTCCTAAGGTTTTAAGTCTAAGGCAAAGGTTTGTGGCTAAAGATGTTAACGTTTAGGGTTTATAGCTAAGGAAATGAATAGGGTAAAAAGTGAGATTTTGGGGAAGCTGGGGGGACTCGCTTTGTTGCTAAGTGCCTACGTACCTCCTTATGGAGGATCAGAGCCTACGTAGTTCGGGGCAGGGTTGTACGCCTTAGATTTAGTATGAGGTTGTTTGAAGGTATTTTGAATTACCTTATCGTAGTTTTGAAAATCCGTAGTTTGTGAAAGAGATGTGTTTTGAATGGCGTGCAACCTTGATTATAATATGTTCTATTAATCGCAATGATCAATAGATTTAATCACCATAATTAACAGATTGATAAAAGATTTCAAATTATTCTAATCGATTGATTCGATTATCACCGTTAGCAAATTGAATGTTTTAATTATTTTAATTGAAGGAAATTGATTATCGTTAATTATCGTAATCAATAGGTTTGATTAAAACAAATAACGAATTATTGAGGGATTACTATTCATCGTAACCAATTGAATCGATTAAAATCCTTATTAAATAACCCTATCTGAATTATATTATTTAATTAAATAATCAATTATTAACCATCGCGACCGATTAATTCGATCGAAACGAATAATAAATAAAATCCTAATGTTAATTATATCATTAACTTAATCAAAAAAATCAAATTATATACATAAAAATAATTAAGATGAATTATATAATTATATAAATAATATAAAAAATATAATAAAACCTGGGCATTAATCCTGTGTGGTGGCTTATTGATGGTGCATGGTGGACCTTCAGCTTTGTGTGCATTAGATCTGATCTGGGTACGATCCAGTGGTGAGGAATGAGGATGCACCATAGTTGTTAAAGCTATCCCTGCACATGATCCGTTAAGAAAAACTCTGAGAAATAATATGCATTAGGGGGGATCGAACCAGCCCCCATTTGGTTAAAACGCGTTTCCTTTTACCAATCTCGCTGCACCGTATTAGCTGATATACAATTGCTTGAATAAAATAATATATAAAAACAACTGTGAATGGTGAAAGTCAAAGACAAGTTCAGACTGGTGCCCACGGCTGTGAATGGTGAAATAACGATCTCATAATTGTTATTTGTTTTAAATAACGATCCTTAGTAAATTGAGGGATCATCGTAAGTTCAGACTGGTGATTAAATAACGATCTCCACTCGTATCCTATCGCCACGACCGACAATAACTGGACAGGTCTCCACTGAGGTCATCGCTCCTCAAGTCCTTTCAGTCACACTCCTTAGGGTGCTGAAACCTAAGAGTGTTACACGTTCAGGGTTAACTTCCTCTAAACGTAATAAGCTAGATCTGACTTGATAAGAATTTAGTTCGAGTTCATATGCTGGGTGTGTACCCATTCACACAGGGCACACACAAGAAATTCCAAAGATAACTCCCATCGTATAGGAATATCATGGCTACAACGACAATCACAAAATGAGGTCAGCCCGCCGATGTTGCAGATAACCACTAGTTCGATCCACCTAAGTACCTAACACCCAGCGTAGTTCTACGGCTTCACTCGGGGTTAGATGAATCACAAGTAGTAGGAAACATGGATCACTGCACTCTGCATTTTCATTCATTCATCTGCCTCCTAGCGTAGTTCTAGGACTCATGCATTTCAGAATGAGCATGAAGATGCAGTGGTTCCTTCCACCAAAACAGATGCCCAAGACTTCCCCAATAGAGGTCACCATTTCCACTTGTTCTATCAACCCTTCACTGGGTAACTACATACTACTTATAGTACACCAGAACGAGTCAGAGTGTAGCTTCTTATCCATCCAAGTACTACCCAAGCAAAAGTAACCAAAAGATCCAATATCTCTGCCCAACTCCCAAAAGTCTTTCATCCAACCGTTTCTCTATCCATGTGTGCTACTGACACCATGATCGAGCAACGAATTCCTTAACTGCTACAAGCTGGGCTCTATCACGGAATTCCCTTATTCCATTCCTACTCAGGTGCTTCGTGGATTTCCTTCACCGCTAAAAGGATCCAGAGAAGGTTTACTCCATCCAGTCAAAATCTTAGAACTTCCAGTCGTCTAAAACCTTCCTAACACAGTTGTGTTGTCCACGGTTCCTCGACAAATACTCCTCTTATAGCTGACAATCCCAACATTCCCTCTACTCAATTGGCTTCTACCATTTCAGCTCGACTCGCTTCGGATCTTACGCTTCCTCGTAGTGGCTCTACCACGATCTTATCTATCGTATACGCAGTCACTGAGCTGGCCAGGCTCAATGAATGGATACTATGATAGTAGAAATCGGGCTAGCAACACATACATGTGAGGGAGAAGAGGATTGCTAGTGATGTCTCATGGCAGGGACAAGAATCGACTTGCTATGATACCAACTGTAACACCCCATATATATATGTCTAGAATAATATGTAGTGATGCTATAAATGGTACAAGAAACATACATAAGCGTTAAAGACAAGAAATTAAAATCCATATACAATTCAAGTTTCCAACTAAAAGGTATACAATCGGCTTGTCTTCAACAATGGACAGCGAAAAGATAACGTCTGACGAGCCTAGTGATTATCTATGTGACATCACTAGAGGTGAGTTAACCGAGAAGTGCATCCTATATGGTACCACTATCACACCATACCAAGCATGTTAGAACAAGATTTGTTCTGATCAATATTCTTAGTTTTGATGATAACATGGATATGAATTTTGTGTGAGATAATGTGGTACTCTAATACATTGCAATTTCCATTTCAGGAAATATATAAAGAGTATGCACAAATCAGCGCTCAGAAGCTTTGTCTCAGAAGGTTCAGCATGCAACATCAGAACATGGTCTGGCAAGACATCAGAAGATGGTCAAGGCAGAATCAGAACATGGGTCTATGGAAGCATCAGAAGAACTTGAGATCAGAAGCAGAAGCACTGAAGTTCTCATGGTATCACGCTCAGAAGCACTTCAAGGTCAGAAGACAAGAAGATGCTATGCACCAAGCTGTTTGACTCTGATGATATTCAAATATTTTATTCACAAACATCAGATCAGAAGAAAGTACAGGTGGCAGGCTACGCTGACTGACAAAAGGAACGTTGGAAGCTATTAAAGGCAACGTCAGTAGACACAGCGTGAACAAGGCTCGAGGTAGTTGACAAAAGCGTGAAACATTAAATGCAATATTGTACGGAATACGCAAAGCATTAAATGCACCCAACGGTCATCTTCTCAAATGCCTATAAATATGAAGTTCTGATGAGAAGCAAGGTTACCAATTCTGAACGAAATTATTCTGAAAGACTTGCTGAAACGCTGTTCAAATTCAAAGCTCAGAAACTTCATCTTCATCAAAGCTCACTACATTGCTGTTGTAATATATTAGTGAGATTAAGCTTAAACGTTAAGAGAAATATCACTGTTGTGATTATAGCTTTTAAGAAGCATTGTAAAACTCTTATTTGATTACATTAATTTGTAAGTAACTAGAGTGATCAAGTGTTGATCAGGATACTCTAGGAAGTCTTAGCTTGTGTCTAAGCAGTTGTAATTAGAGTGATCACGTGGTGGTCAGGATACTCTAAGAAAGTCTTAGCTTGTGTCTAAGCATTTGTTCCTGGAGTGATCAGGTTGTGATCAGGATACTCTAGAAGACTTAGTCGCGGACTAAGTGGAAAACCATTGTAATCTGTTGCGATTAGTGGATTAAATCCTCAGGTGAGGTAAATCACTCCGCGGGGGTGGACTGGAGTAGTTTAGTTAACAACGAACCAGGATAAAAATAACTGTGCAATTTATTTTTATCGTTCAAGTTTTTAAGACTACACTTATTCAAACCCCCCCTTTCTAAGTGTTTTTCTATCCTTCAATTGGTATCAGAGCGCTGGTTCTAAGGTGCAAGCACTTAACCGTGTTTAGAAAAGATTCAGGAAGAGAAAAACGCTTCAGTAAAAGATGGTTGGTGAAGTTCATACAAATCCAACTGCATCTACATCTGGCTCTGCTGAGCAATACAACGGTAACAATGGTTATACTAGACCACCAGTATTTGATGGTGAAAACTTTGAATACTGGAAAGATAAACTGAAAAGTTACTTTCTTGGTCTGGATGCTGATCTATGGGATCTTCTGTTGGATGGTTACAAACATCCTGTTAAAGCTACTGGTGTAAGGCTCACGAGAAGCGAAATGAATGATGATCAAAAGAAAGATTTCAAGAATCATCACAAATGCAGGACTGTTTTGCTGAATGCTATCTCTCATGCTGAGTATGAGAAGATATCTAACAGGGAAACGGCCCATGACATATATGAGTCCTTGAAGATGACTCATGAAAGAAATGCTCAAGTCAAGGAGACCAAAGCTCTTGCACTAATCCAGAAGTATGAAGCCTTCAAGATGGAGGATGATGAAGACATTGAAAAGATGTTTTCAAGATTTCAAACTCTGACTGCTGGATTGAGAGTTCTCGACAAAGGCTACACCAAGGCTGATCATGTAAAGAAGATCATCAGAAGTTTGCCCAGAAGATGGGGCCCAATGGTGACTGCATTCAAGATTGCGAAGAATCTGAATGAAGTTTCTTTGGAAGAGATGATCAGTGCCCTGAGGAGTCATGAGATTGAACTTGACGCTAATGAACCTCAAAAGAAAGGTAAGTCTATTGCTTTAAAATCTAATGTTAAAAAATGCACTAACGCTTTTCAGGCTAGAGAAGAAGATCCTGAAGAATCAGAATCTGAAGAAGAAGATGAACTGTCCATGATCTCCAGAAGGGTAAACCAACTCTGGAAGAGCAAGCAAAGGAAGTTCAGAGGCTTCAGAAGTTCAAAGAAATTTGAACGAGGAGAATCTTCTGGTGACAGAAGATCTGACAAGAAGAAGGCTGTCTGCTATGAGTGCAATGAGCCTGGACATTACAAGAATGAGTGTCCGAAACTTCAGAAGGAGAATCCCAAGAAGAAGTTTCATAAGAAGAAAGGTCTTATGGCAACATGGGATGATTCTGAATCAGAATCAGGATCAGACTCTGAAGGAGAGCAGGCAAACTTTGCGCTGATGGCGACAGAAGATGATGGATCAGAATCTACATCAGAATCAGATTCTGAAGAGGTATTTTCTAAACTATCTAGAGAAGAGTTAGTTTCTAGTCTAACAGAGCTTCTTGAATTAAAAGCTCATCTTAGTATCAAATACAAAAAGCTGAAAAAGCAATTTGAATTTGAAACTAAGAAGCTTGAGTTGGAAAATTCTGAATTAAAAGAAAAAGTTTTAAAATTATCCAATAATGTTGGATCTCCTTCTGATTCAGAAAAATCCACTCCCAGTCTGAATCATATTCTGAAAGAATATGATTTAAGTTTCAGGAAGTTCTTATCTAGAAGTATTGGCAGAAGTCAGCTAGCTTCTATGATATATGCTGTGTCTGGGAACAAGAGAGTTGGCATTGGTTATGAGGGTGAAATCCCATACAAGCTTGAATCTGTGGATGATATGAAAATATCATACAAGCCTCTGTATAACCAATTTAAATTTGGCCACTCCCATAATATTAAGCACACATCACATGCACAAAGTTTTCACATAACACACACCAAGAAGCATGTGACACAACCTAAGAAATATCATGGAACTCAGAATAAGAAGTATCATACTATTCCTCCTGCTAAATATTTTGCTAAACCCAAGTTCAATCAGAACTTGAGGAGAACTAACAAGAAAGGACCCAAGAGGATGTGGGTACCTAAGGAAAAGATTATTCCTATTGCAGATATCCTTGGCTGCAAAGAAGGAAAAGCACAACATGTCATGGTACCTGGACTCTGGATGCTCGCGACACATGACAGGAAGAAGGTCTATGTTCCAAGACTTGGTGCTTAAATCTGCTGGAGAAGTGAAATTCGGAGGAAATCAGAAGGGCAAAATTATTGGCTCAGGAACTATAAAGTCTGGTAACTCTCCTTCTATTTCTAATGTTCTTCTAGTAGATGGATTAGCTCATAACTTATTGTCCATAAGTCAATTAAGTGACAATGGTTATGACATAATCTTTAATCAAAAGTCTTGCAAGGCTGTAAGTCAGAAGGATGGCTCAATCCTATTTACAGGCAAGAGAAAGAACAACATTTATAAGACGGATCTTCAGGATCTTAAGAATCAGAAGGTGACTTGTCTTATGTCTGTTTCTGAAGAGCAATGGGTCTGGCACAGAAGATTAGGACATGCTAGTTTGAGAAAGATTTCTCAGATTAACAAACTAAATCTGGTCAGAGGACTCCCCAATCTGAAATTCAAATCAGATGCTCTTTGTGAAGCATGTCAGAAGGGCAAGTTCTCCAGACCTGCATTCAAGTCTAAGAATGTTGTTTCTTCCTCAAGGCCGTTAGAACTCTTACACATTGATCTGTTTGGCCCAGTCAAAACACCATCTGTCAGAGGGAAGAAATATGGATTAGTCATCGTTGATGATTATAGCCGCTGGACGTGGGTAAAGTTCTTGAAACACAAGGATGAGTCTCATTCAGTGTTCTTTGTATTCTGCACTCAGATTCAATCTGAGAAAGAGTGTAAAATCATAAAGGTCAGAAGTGATCATGGTGGCGAATTTGAGAACAGATTCTTTGAGGAGTTCTTCAAAGAAAATGGTATTGCCCATGATTTCTCTTGCCCCAGAACTCCACAGCAAAATGGAGTTGTAGAGCGAAAGAATAGGACTCTACAAGAAATGGCCAGAACCATGATCAATGAAACCAATATGGCTAAGCATTTCTGGGCAGAAGCAATTAACACTGCATGCTATATTCAGAATAGAATCTCTATCAGACCTATTCTAAATAAGACTCCTTATGAATTGTGGAAGAACAGAAAGCCCAACATTTCATATTTCCATCCTTTTGGATGTGTATGTTTTATTCTGAATACTAAAGATCATCTTGGTAAGTTTGATTCCAAAGCACAAAAATGTTTCCTTCTTGGATATTCTGAACGCTCTAAAGGCTACAGAGTATACAATACTGAAACATTGATTGTAGAAGAATTAATCAATATCAGGTTTGATGATAAGCTTGGTCTTGAAAAACCAAAGCAGTTTGAGAATTTTGCAGATTTTGATATTGATATATCAGAAGTTGAAGAATCAAGAAGCAAAGCTGCAGAAGCTGGCAGTCTCAGAAGCAATGGATCAGAAGATCAAGTTGCTGCATCTTTAGAGAATCTTAGGATTTTTGAAGAACCAACTATCAGAAGATCACCTAGACATGCCTCAGATCATTCAGAAGATGTGATCCTTGGAAAGAAAGATGATCCCATCAGAACAAGGGCATTCCTTAAGAACAATGCAGAATGTCAATTAGGTCTTGTTTCTTTGATCGAGCCAACTTCTGTTGATCAAGTTCTAGAAGATCCAGACTGGATAATTGCCATGCAAGAAGAACTAAATCAGTTTACAAGGAATGATGTATGGGACTTGGTTCCTAGACCAAAAGGATTTAACATCATCGGTACTAAGTGGATTTTCAGAAACAAGCTAAGTGAGAAAGGTGAAGTGGTAAGAAACAAAGCCAGACTGGTTGCTCAGGGTTATAGTCAGCAAGAAGGGATTGATTATATAGAAACCTTTGCACCAGTGGCCAGGTTAGAATCTATTCGTCTATTAATTTCTTTTGCCACTCAACACAACATCACTCTTTATCAGATGGATGTCAAGAGTGCCTTCTTAAATGGTTATATAGATGAAGAAGTTTATGTTCACCAACCTCCTGGTTTTGAAGACTCCATGTCTCCAAATCATGTTTTCAAATTAAAGAAATCATTATACGGATTGAAACAAGCTCCCAGAGCTTGGTATGAATGTTTGAGTTCTTTCCTTCTGGAAAATGATTTCACTAGAGGAAAAGTGGACACTACTCTCTTTTGTAAAACATTTAAAAAGGATATTTTAATTTGTCAAATATATGTTGATGATATTATCTTTGGAACATCTAATGCTACACTTGGAAAGGAGTTTGCTGAGTCTATGCAGGCTGAATTTGAAATGAGCATGATGGGAGAACTCAAGTATTTCCTTGGGATTCAAATCAACCAAACTTCCGATGGAACCTATGTTCATCAAACGAAGTATGTGAAAGAACTTCTGAAGAAGTTTAATCTTTCTGAAAGCAAAGAAGCCAAAACTCCTATGCATCCAACATGTGTACTGGGTAAGGATGAGGTAAGTAAGAAGGTAGATCAGAAGTTGTACAGAGGTATGATTGGATCTCTTCTATATCTAACTGCTTCTAGACCTGACATTCTCTTTAGTGTTTGTTTGTGTGCTCGATTCCAATCAGGTCCAAGAGAATCTCATTTAACAGCGGTTAAAAGAATTCTAAGGTATCTGAAAGGTACTACTAATGTTGGTTTAGTTTACAGAAGATCTAAAGACTACAACTTAGTAGGATTCTGTGATGCTGACTATGCTGGAGATAGAATAGAAAGAAAGAGCACTTCTGGAAGTTGTCAATTTCTTGGAAGTCATCTGATCTCATGGTACAGCAAGAAGCAAGCTACTATTGCCCTCTCAACAACAGAAGCAGAATATGTTGCTGCTGCTGGTTGTAGCACACAAATGCTCTGGATGAGAAGTCAGCTGGAAGATTATCAGATATATGAGAGTAACATTCCTATTTTCTGTGATAATACTTCTGCTATTTGTTTATCTAAGAATCCTATTTTACATTCAAAAGCTAAACATATTGAGATTAAACATCATTTCATAAGGGACTATGTTCAGAAGGGTGTTATATCTTTAAACTTTGTGGATACAGACCATCAATGGGCTGATATCTTTACAAAACCCCTTGCTGAAGATAGGTTTAAGTTCATTCTGAAGAATATCAGTATGGATTTATGCCCAGAATGAGAAGATGAGAAGATCTTATGTATGAGTATCTTCTGAAATGAAATTGGATTTTTTTTTAAGAAGTTTTGATTGAAATCAATTAGAAATTGTGATTCAGTTATTACTAACGTTTCATTGTCTAAGTTGATTCAGAATCTCTTTAAAAGCAAAACAGCTGTAACTGGCTATCCAGATGGTAAACACGTGTTCACTATTTCTGGACAAGCGTGCGTGCAGTTGAGGGGACGTCTACTTAGGTAACTGTGCAAATCTCGTCTTTTGTCATTATTATCTCTCCTCACGTCACGTAACATTAAATGCTATCCATCATTTACTCTTTTTGAGTTTTCTTTTTATACTCTTCAAACGTTTCTTTTCCCTCTAATATTTCTCTCACTTTGCATTCAGTTTCTTTTTCGTTCTCTCTCTTTGCATTCATATCATAAACCCTAGCAGTTTTCAATATCTGCAACTTCATCATGAATCCATCGTCAAGCTCTGGAAATCAAGAAACTGATCGAAAACAAAAGAGAAAGGCAACTGATGAACCAGAAATCAAACCAAAAAGAGTTAAAATCTACTATGACCCTCTCAAGGTGAATCCCTTTGAAGCCATGATGTCTGGTAACTATTCTAGACGTCTGTATCAACCCCTTGATAGTATCCCTGAATCACCGCCCTCTTCACATTCTTCCACCACCTCTTCCTCCTCATTCATCCTTTCGGAACCACCTTCTTCACCATCTGATATCTCCTCTCCTTCAACCCATCCCTCAGATATTTCTTCATCTCTCTCACACCCTTTTCCCACCAGAACACCTAACCCCTACAGTGTTGTTTTTCCCGACTCCAGGTTCACTGTCAACCCTCCAACCCCTACCACTCAATCATTTCTGGAGCTTTTACATTCTGATGTAAATAGCTGGTTGGAGATTCTGGGTGCTGCTCACCTTAACCATCTGGATGAGTATGCTACATGCAACCTTTGGGATACCTTTCGTCAGGATTTTCTGGTTAGGGCTACAGACATTCAGAGAAGGATCATGTCTGAAGCACCTGGTGTTCGTGGTCTTCGGTTGGAAGTTGGTGAAAGCAGCTATCACCATCTCATCAGGAACAGAAGAGTTCTTGAAGAGAGGATACCTGCAGATGAGTTGGAAGAAGAAAATCCCTGCAGAGACATCGTGGTGTGGAGACCATGGTATCCTGTGCTGACTGGAGATTTTCAGTGGCTGTTTAACTGGTTCAGAATGAACCCTTCTGAAAAAGCACCTCACATGGTCTTTCCAGTAGTGGTTTATCCTGCTGAAGTTGCTGGTCTTACTCCTCCAACAAACCTAGCAGCTATTCTTCAAGCGTTGGAAGTTAGAACTTCTGAGCTGCCTGAACCAGAATATGCTGAGGCTACTTCTGAGTCAGAATCAGATGTGGAGATGGAAGATGCACAAGCTGAAGACCTTCCAGAAGATCGCCTTGCTGAGATTGCTGTCCCTTTTGGCAGAAATTCTGGTGCCTCTTCTTCTGGTGAAACCTCAGCTCTGATGGAGACCTTGGAAGATCTTCATCAGAATCAAGCTATGCTGGCTTCTCGTTTGGACGCGCAAGAAGCAGCCAATGCTGAGTTTCGCTCTTTCATGGCAAGGCAAGCTACAAGCACTGACGGGATTCATGATGTTCTGGCGCGGATTTTGCGTAGGCTAGGGTCTTAGTCCTTTGGTCTTTGTAGTTTTCTTTCCTTGTTGCATCTATTTTCCTGCATTCCTCTTTTGTAATCCTTCTTGTTGAAATCAATGAATAGTTATTTATGTTTCTTTCCTTTTGTCTCTTGATTTACATCTGAATCTTTTATGCTTTTTGATGTTATGACAAAAAGGGGGAGAAAATATATGATAAATGATCTGATTAATATTATCAGTTACCGAGTATAAAGGCTCCACATTTACTAACAGAACTTGCAAAGTTCTATGTTTTTAAGTTGTGTTGTTGCAGGAATCAAAGATTCAAGATCAACATAAGAAGCAACAAAATGAATCAAGCTCTTGGATTCTTGAAGCAAGCTGAGTGCTAGGAAGCTTCAGAATCAGAAGCAAGAAGGAAGAATGATCAGAAATAGCTCTTGGATTCTTGAAGCAAGCTGAGTGCTAGGAAGCTTCAGAATCAGAAGCAAGAAGGAAGAATGATCAGAAATTCTGATAATAGAATATGATCCAAATCATTGTCTATTTGCTCTGATACATTGTCTATTGGATCTGATATATTATATATGGCTTATATGGCTCTGATACATATTTTGTGTTCTGATACACATTTTATGTTCTAACTCATTCATGCTGACTTTTGTCGTTTAGTTTTGTTCTGTAACATTTCAGGATGTAGAGATGCTCTGATGATGCTCTGGTACATTCAACAATGTTCTTATACAATCTAGCATGAAGTGATGTAAGAAGAAATTCAAAGCTCTGAAGCTATCCGAGGGAAGCAGAAATCAGAAGCTGTGAATGTTCTAAAGATCCAGAAAACTCAAGTTCTGAAGTTGTCCTAAATGGAAGCAGGAATCAGAAGCTGTGAGTGTTCTAGGGATCTAAAGAAATTCAAGTTCTGAAGCTGTCCAATGGAAGCAGAAGTCAGAAGCTATGAATTATCAGAAGACAGAAGCTTATGTGATCGTCTCTACCGAAATAATCAGGGAAGTCTTTTATTATTAAAGTTCTTCGAGTATTTATTTCAAGGGGAGATTGTTAATCTCAGGGGGAGACATATTCACATGCTTATGCTATAGCTGTGTAATTTGTCTTTAGCCGTCTGCTCTTTCTGATCGCAAATTCATATCATTTATATATGTTTTTGTCATCATCAAAAAGGGGGAGATTGTTAGAACAAGATTTGTTCTGATCAATATTCTTAGTTTTGATGATAACAAGGATATGAATTTTGTGTGAGATAATGTGGTACTCTAATACATTGCAATTTCCATTTCAGGAAATATATAAAGAGTATGCACAAATCAGCGCTCAGAAGCTTTGTCTCAGAAGGTTCAGCATGCAACATCAGAACATGGTCTGGCAAGACATCAGAAGATGGTCAAGGCAGAATCAAAACATGGGTCTATGGAAGCATCAGAAGAACTTGAGATCAGAAGCAGAAGCACTGAAGTTCTCATGGTATCACGCTCAGAAGCACTTCAAGGTCAGAAGACAAGAAGATGCTATGCACCAAGCTGTTTGACTCTGATGATATTCAAATATTTTATTCACAAACATCAGATCAGAAGAAAGTACAGGTGGCAGGCTACGCTGACTGACAAAAGGAACGTTGGAAGCTATTAAAGGCAACGTCAGTAGACACAGCGTGAACAAGGCTCGAGGTAGTTGACAAAAGCGTGAAACATTAAATGCAATGCTGTACGGAATACGCAAAGCATTAAATGCACCCAACGGTCATCTTCTCAAACGCCTATAAATATGAAGTTATGATGAGAAGCAAGGTTACCAATTCTGAACGAAATTATTCTGAAAGACTTGCTGAAACGCTGTTCAAATTCAAAGCTCAGAAACTTCATCTTCATCAAAGCTCACTACATTGTTGTTGTAATATATTAGTGAGATTAAGCTTAAACGTTAAGAGAAATATCACTGTTGTGATTATAGCTTTTAAGAAGCATTGTAAAACTCTTATTTGATTACATTAATTTGTAAGTAACTAGAGTGATCAAGTGTTGATCAGGATACTCTAGGAAGTCTTAGCTTGTGTCTAAGCAGTTGTAATTAGAGTGATCACGTGGTGGTCAGGATACTCTAAGAAAGTCTTAGCTTGTGTCTAAGCATTTGTTCCTGGAGTGATCAGGTTGTGATCAGGATACTCTAGAAGACTTAGTCGCGGACTAAGTGGAAAACCATTGTAATCTGTTGCGATTAGTGGATTAAATCCTCAGGTGAGGTAAATCACTCCGCGGGGGTGGACTGGAGTAGTTTAGTTAACAACGAACCAGGATAAAAATAACTGTGCAATTTATTTTTATCGTTCAAGTTTTTAAGACTACACTTATTCAAACCCCCCCCCCCCCCTTTCTAAGTGTTTTTCTATCCTTCAAAGCACGCCGATGCTATTAACTGCTAGTGGAATGCTTTTGAAGACCCACACAAGCACATCGCAATGGTAGCTCAGTTGCGTAAGACATACCCAGATCACAAAGCAAGGTATCCAAGATCACAAAGCAAGGCGCGCACTAAAGATCACAAAGCAATAGTCGTGGTCTTAAGCGCTTTACCATCTATTAGCCACGCCTACTCCGATTCAAGCATATATCAATCATCTCATCCAGCCACACAGGCAAACAACTTCCGAATGTTCAACCGGAACAAACGGGAAACAATGCATAATCATTCCATAATAAAATCCTCACATTTGCATTTTCACTAGCATACATGCGTACTCAAGGAATCACTGTCATATTATGATCTCAAACGCTTAAAACATGTATCAGCATATCATAGAAGTCATAAGAGGCCTTCAATTCTGACACGAAACGAAACTGCACTCATTAGGGAAGAAATACAATTTCTGTATCAGACTAGTTCGCTACAGCGAACTTCTGTTCGCTGCAGCGAACTCAAACAGAAGCAAACTTTCTTCAACACAGGTAAGTTCGCTACAACGAACTCCCAGCGAAGCCCCGATTTGCTACAGCGAACGGTAGCGAACTCCAGCAAATAAATCAAGTCAACTCCCAGGCTTATTCGCTACAACGAAGTTCTCCACTCAAGGAAAAAGCCATAATTTCTATAGTTCGTTTAAACTCCTAAAATACGGACAAGGGTTCAATACTCAGTTTAGGATAACATTATACAACCTAATAGTTAAGGTAACATCCTGGTCTAAGTTCAACACAAGGATAACATCATATTGGCATAAACTAAAGGCTAATTTGTGCTTATTCTAATACCAAGCAACACCTAATCATGTGCCATAATTTATACCTGCTTCAAAAGTATGATATCTAAGAACTTACACAAAGAGAACTGAAAGACCTTTCCAATGCTTCTGACGGCACTCCGTTTCGAGTTGTAAAACTCAAGTTATGGTCGTTTTTGTGAAGTACAATTTTGTGCAGTCTCCAGGCATTCGCTGCAGCGAACACATACTTTGCTGTAGCGAACCTGACAGTACAGAACACGAATGTTGGGTTCTAACATCCATTCTTTGCATCCCAATCCATCTCAAATCAAATCCTAACATGTATCAACATACCAGGACATGCAAGGACATCAAAAGAACACATTTTGTACTAATTGATCAAGCATGCAACATCAATCATCCAAACACTAACACAGTCAGGCATGGTCTCACTAACCCATTCAACATGAAATTGATCCCCATTCCTACCCAAGTTCTATCTAATGGAACTCACCTTGGATTATTTGAGGTTAAGCTAACATCCAAGCAGCAATTGAACTCCTCTCTTGCCCAAAAATCCACCCCATCATCAAGAAACCCGTAACTGCACTTCTACACAACTCAGCATGAATCGTCCAACTTCAAACCTTCTTATCTCCATCAATTTGAAACCTATGAATACGAATCAATATATTAAATCGAATGAAATTTCGTGAGAATCTGAATCTTCGAGAATTACCTGATTTGGAGTTGTGAGCAAAAAGTTATGGCTGATTTAGTAAAGGCTGCACCATTGTTGCGAAAATGGAATATGGCCATGAGTTCCTTCCTCTTTCTCTTTGTTTCTAAGCTCTCCACTTCTAAAATTCTGATTTATGAAACACTATCACTCCAAACATGCCTTAAGTCCACATGCATAATGTCTAATGTCCAAATTGCCCTTTAACTAAGTGGTAATTGCCAAGATGCCACTTAGTTAGATTATAACTACTCCATTTCTTTTCTTTATAATTATTCTAAGGTTATTATGGAATAGGACTAATGTGCATTCTAATTACGTTTAAATGATAATTATCGGTGTCAGAGAGTCGGGGTATTACATTATTTTATAACAATATATTAAGAATTCAACAGTATTATTATTTTATGTTAAATTATAATGATTTAATTAATAATATAAAAGAGTACGTATGAACTTCTTGATCGATAGATATTCTGATGTATGAGTGAGTAGAAGAAAAACAAAACATGTGTGGACCTGACTCAGATTTCTCCACCTGTGGGACTGGTGATTGAATGTTTACGGTGGAACATATAGTACTCAAAGTGACTGTAAGATGAGTAGTTAAACATGAGACACCTTATTCTAATGTCTTTATATCATTTGCATTTGACATTTTTAGTTTCCTAGCACTAGATGTTTTAGGTCTTTTACAAAAAGTCTAAAGGCTTGTGGATAACAATGTTGTGTCCTATAGAGATATGGACATTGTTTTTAAGAGGAATAATTTTATAATCTAAAAAGGGTAGTGACGTAGTTTGTTGCACGATTTCCTTTCGTTCATGTATAATTTTTATTTAAAAATATTTATATAAATTAATCAAAAACAATTTGTGTTTTTTATTAAGGTTTAATTTTTAAAATTTAAACTGGGCCTCCAAATTATTTAAGATAATCCTACATTAGCTATTTTAGGCACTTTAGGTAGTAGTGTAAACGAAATT
Source organism: Vicia villosa (assembly GCF_029867415.1). NCBI lineage: Eukaryota > Viridiplantae > Streptophyta > Magnoliopsida > Fabales > Fabaceae > Vicia > Vicia villosa. The sequence continues at coordinate 45,658,575 of NC_081186.1, read as the reverse complement.
CGTAGGTGTACAATGAGGTTTTTTGGAACTGTTAGGGTAGAAAATGGATTGTTGTCATGGGAGACCATCGAAGGTTTGTCTGGAGATGCATCTTTGGATTTGCTCTCAACTATTTTTGGAGATGAATCTTTGGATTTGACTTAGTCAAAAAAATTGGTGATTTTGTGGAATTTGTGAATTTCTCCGGACATAATGTTTATATATGTTTATGTTTATAACGCAAGTGCAGTGGCTGAAGATAACATTGGTCAAATTAAGCTTGGACGTGTGTCTTAAATCGCGTCGATAAGATGTGAGAGGGCCGTATCAAGGACCACGGGGCCACGAGTTTCTGATAACTCATTTGATGTTGCATCTACTTCGCAACCCCGACTGTCTGGTTCCCATAGCCGACTTTCTCAAGCATATGATGCAGCAAAACCTGAGAATCCTGAGGCTCCTATTGACACTGAATCCCCTGAAGCCTAGGAGAAAACCGATCTGGATGCCCTATTAGAGAGTTACCCGGGAGGGGCATTTGAAACATCCTTACTTTATAATTATGCTGATAATACTGCAAGGCATGTATGACATGGAGAGGTATATTTCTTTTCTTTTGCAATATATATATATATATATATATATATATATATATATATATATATATATATATATATATATATATATATATATATATTGTCAACTAATTAAGTTCATACTAATACTTATGTTTTGTTTTTACACGAGCGTGATTTTTTAAAAATGATTAGCCACGACAAAAAGATACTAGATTTGCCACAACCCACAGATGCTTGGTTCGATGATGTTATTCGTTGTTCCGATCTTTCCGGTTTAAGTTCTTCTATGTACGTGACCATAAACCACACATTCATGAAAATTTTACAAAGAGGTGAAACTCAGAGACGTTATCTTTCCACCTACCTATAGGCGAGATAACCATTCGTTTGGATGAGGTCTCATGCCTCCTACATCTTCCCATCAGGGGGAGATTACTGGATCACGGGGGGATCGAGCGAAAGAAAGTGGTCTATCTGATTGTCACTATATTGGGGGCTGCTCCAAGTAGATCGTCTCACCCTATCATGATGTCAGATGACTCATGGAAAACCACATAGGCCTACTAACTAGGAGGTACTTGAGGTTTGGGATGAGCAGGCAGAGAGTGTGACAACGGTATGTTGTCGTGTTGTGTAACACCCGAGGCCAACGAGGGCGTGGAGTGGTTGTCGGTGCTTAAGGCATGACAATGAGACACTTCCAAGGCTGAAGAGGACGAGGAGTGGTCGTTGAATTCACATTTGAATGAGAGGGATCCTGAGGTTGTGCAGGTAGGTGACTCCTTGGTTCACGAAAGGCTTATAAAGATTGATTACTACTACCTATACCAACAAGATGCATCTTATTTTCGGTAGCCTAATAGATAAGAATTCCATAGTTAGGCGTGCTTGACTTGGAGTAGTATTTGGATGAGTGACCTTCTAGGAAGTTTCTCGAAAAGCATGTGGGTGAGGATAAAGCATGCTAAAAAGACCCGTGTAGGTTTGTGGGGTCAGTCGGTAATCTTGAAAGCAGTCTAGAACGTTACATGTTGCGGAGATGGTAAAGCAACCATAGAGTCAGGACTCTTTGAGGATGACAATCCCTAATTGTCCCTAGTAGAGCGCATGGTTTTTGAGTTACGAAATGTTGTGCAGCAAATTTTATTGAAATTTTTTTTTTTTGTATTTTTGGATAAATGTTATGTATGAATTATCTTGACTTTTTTATTAATGTATCAATTTTTAACCCCCTTTAACTTTAATATATCTTCAGTTTACTTTGATTTTACGTTAATATAAGTTGGCCTCACAAAAATTGAATGTATGAATAATGGTGTTGTTCTGATATGATTCGGTTCGGAGATACATCTCCAAAATAATTCTCATTTCATATTGACCATGCTTTCAAAAAAATTTAGGGGACATTTCGGAGATGCGTCTCCGAATACACCAAATATCATAAGGAGATGTAACTCAAAATTTAGTTGTGATTTGAATGCGTTCTGAGATGCATCTTTGGACGACAGATGAAAGACAATTTCGAGTTTTTAAATGTGTGATATGCTTATACAATGATGTAATGAAAATTTCGAGTTTTTAAATGTGTGATATGCTTATACAATGATATAATGAGCAATTCTGTTAAATGTGTGATATGCTTATACAATGATGTAATGAGCAATTCTGTTAAGTAACTATAACATGTACCATAGCTATTTGAACAAGTGACTTTGTCTTATGGTGATTGCATATACTTTGTTGAATCCTTGAGATGATGATAGATGATTGGACGAGAGTGTAGAGTGGTCACGACTTCATATATTACCCACTCATAGTTTTGATTGATTTTACTTGAGGTTAGACGAATGATTAAGTTTGAGTGGTGATAATCCTTTAGATTAACTAGTTTTTCTAATCCAAAATGGTTCTTGTCATAGTGTGATCACAAAAAACATTTTATTCAACCAAATACAAAATGGAAACGAAATCAACAAAGTTTTCTTTTTGCTTATCAAGATGCTAATGTTGTACTTTGGCAACTATCAAAAGTGCAAGCAAAGATGTCCCTATAATCCCTTGATATCTTAAAAGAGTCATAAACTTTTCCATCACTACTCTTCTTGTACTCTAACAACAAGTTTGAATGGTCAAATGCTGTGAGTTTCACAAATCCAAAGTCATGGTCTTTGAAAATACTCCATTTGGTGTTTATGGGGGCAAAGTCAGCTAAGGCTGCACCTCCTCCCCCAACCACTACATGTATCGTCCCGTTCAAGGACCCCTTGTAATCGTGTTTCTCTTTATCTGTGCATGTATTCTGAAGGAGGAAGAAATAACGACAGTTAAGTTATACGTCAAATGAGAAAATCAAACAATAAATCGAAGACAAGTTAAGAGAAAATACTTGATAGATTGGGCATGTTCTTTCATAGTCATGGACATGTCCATACATGGCTATGTCAACCTTATACTTTTGCCATAAAATTTGAAGGTCCTCCCTTCCCATTGGTTCTCCAAACGAGCCTTCTGCAGCGTAGTCATCTGCAGAAGAATAACCAAGTACCCTATGTCCAAGGAATATCAACCATGGTTGTTTCTGTCTGTCAACGGATGATAGACACTTTTCGATGAACTCATAATGCTCTGTTCCTTTTCTCCAATCAAGTTCTGTGTTAGCTATGCAAAATCTAAACATGCCATGGTCAACAGAATACCTGGAAAAATATCGTGATTTTCCAAGTTATTTTACTGGAATCGTAATCATTAATATTTGTATGCTCAAGATGATATTAAAATGGTAGTGCAATTTCAATAAAAAAAGGTTTAAGATTATAGACATATTGTACCAGAATTTTTCTCGGTTCTCAGCAGGAACGTAAAACATGTTTTGAGCAAGCACACCACATTTACCACCTGAAGTCGTTCTCCCATAAAATGACCCACTTCCTGGCCAGTCACATTCGTGATTGCCACTAAAAGCACAATATATAGCCAAAAAATCAGATAACGATGTGAAATGGTATACATACAACAAATGAGTAGCACAACAAACCTTGCAGTCATATAAGGAACCCTTGATGCAATTGGCTCAATCTGTGCAGTAAATTGGTCCCATTGTGAAAGGTATCCATTAGCATAGCATAAGTCACCAATGTGGAAGACTATATCTATGTCCTTCAAGTCTTGAATAATTTGATTCGTAGTATTAAGTGAACCCGGCTGTAAATTGTTATACTCATTGGAGCCATCAGCTTCTGCCTGCTCATCCCAAAATAAAATGAAAAGTTAAGATGCCAGATTAATGAAAGTGATTATTTGAAGACATTTTCGTATGAAGCAGATTTAAGTGCTCGTCTGTTTTAAGATTATAATTGTATCTTCAGAGTTACGGACATGATTAGAATAAGATCCTCGATGAGAAAAAAGAAATAAAGAAGTTACCTTTCCCATATCACCGAATAAGACCACGCGTTGTATGGAATTTTGACCAGGATAAGGAGATGATTTAAACTGATATCCTTGACTCCAAACTGTTGTGCCATTAACTAATCTATGCCCCAGCTTGTATGTGTACCTGCATGTACGGAAAACAAAATTGCAAGCTGAGGGATCATATACACTGAACTGCTGGCTGCTGCTAATAAAATCTCAACGCGTTTCTTCATTCACCTTCCACACCAGTCAATATTTGAACCACAAGTACGAAGTAAAATGGTGTGGAAAAGCAAAAAAGGTGCGGAAGGCCAAAATTGGTAAAGAAAGGGAACACGAGTTGGTAAAATAGGGTCGTGCAATAGAGGAAAACATGCTTGAGCAGCCTTTATTTTGTCTTTTTAAGTCACACTGTTTTCATCTTTGTTTTTAAATGTCTGTCGGGTCATATAATTGTGAAATTTGAGTTTGTTAATTCCAGTATTAATAAAAGTGACGAGTATCCTTTTAATCGTATTAGTTATGATGTGTGAAGACGTGCAATGCAACCAAATCCAATTTTCTCTCCATTGTAATTGAGTTTCTTTATATGTTTATGGTAGTTTAAGTTAATGTTGTAAAAATAGACTCCTTCCAAACTTCTCTTAGGATCACTGAATAACTGATGTATCTGGCCATAGAGATTAGATACAACAATTATTCAGTGAATCTAAAAAGAGAATTTTTGCTTATAATAGTGACCAAACAAAGTATTCAACGAACTTGGGTTTGATTTAATAAAAGGGAATATTTCAAATCAGCTATAGTTTCAATGCAAGTAATGTCATGGTAAACATATAAAATACAACATACTCTTTGTTAGGCCACAACTCCTTCAGGAAACTAGTGTGTATGTATCCTGTGAATGAAAAAAGAGTTGCATACCACACATGGTGTTGCGATCAAAAGTCAGTGTCCCAGCAGGAGAATGCACAAGTTTCCCTTCTTTTGGGCCCCATTCAACAAAGGGCTCAGCGTCGCTGATCCCATATCCACTTGTCCATGTTACAGTAATCTGTGACAAATTGAAATAAACAAACTTTTTAGAATCGCAGATATTGTTTATTCACATGCATTTATAAGTGCGTTCAACCCGAGCTGGAAAAAGAAAATACAGACTCAATATCAAAAATATAAGGGGATACTAAACTTACTTCATCCCATGTTTTCCCTTGAGCTAATCTAGGATATACCGGAGCATTTGGATTGATGAAGGATACTTTATGTGACACTGCAACAAGCTTTGGCTGTCAAAAATAATTCAAGAAAAATTAAGAAATAGAAACATAAAATTCAGAAGAAAAAAATCCGTAACGTTGGACTCAAAGCTAATACGCACAATTAACTTAATAAAGAATGAGAAATTACAGGGTAGAGTTTAAGTGAGAATACATTTGTTAATCCACCGGTGAAGAGAGCAAATGAGAAATCGGATCGCTGATTAATCAACTGAAGTTTCAAGGAACCTTTCCCCTTTTTCTTGTATCTGGAACTGGAGAAACTGGCATACTGAAACTGAAATACGAAACAAACAAGGAACAAGTTAATAACATCAAACATTTAAATTTTTCAATTCTTCTTAAGCTACAAGGATAATGTGACACACAAACCTTGATAGGTGCGGAACACAAGAGTGGAGGGCTGACAAGTCTGTTTTCTGCAGGGCAAGTAGAAGCACTGGAAATTTTAAAACATTCAACTCCCGGTTAATTCAACCAGACTCATGATGTGTCAGTTATGACTATATAACATGAAAAAGTGTATGTTTGGATTGACACTGGGTTTGACGAAGGCTCCAAAGTCAGCCACTGTGATTAATTGTTACCTGAAGTTTCCAGGAGAGAAGACTCCAATCCAGTCATCTATCGCTGGATTTGGATTACTATATTTCAGGGTAACCCATTCTGTATTTTGTCCCTAAAATATTAAATTGTGAAACTCATCAATATCTGATATACCAAACTCCGCAGGTGTTTGGTTGTAGCTAGCAAGGCAATATATAGCATATATAAATATCAATTAAAAATGGCTTATTCGTAAGCACCGTTGCTATAAGCTGCAAATAAATAACCAGACTCATGATGTGTCAGTTATGTTTGGGACTTCAAACAAACTCCAACAACACAATTATCAACTTCAACAAGGCTACCTTGAAGCCGAGTACACGAGGAGTAGCTTTGATAAAAGCATGTGGATGAAATGCAAATACAGTATTATGAATTGCAACTTTTGAAAGTGGTTGATGCAAATCAGACACAGCTTGCTTAAAGATTGAAAGAATAATAACCAAAGAGAAAAACAGCATTTGTAATTTCTTCTCCATATCAGCCATCACCTGAAATGAAATGCATCAAACAAACAGTGAGTTCAATGCAGCAATGATAATCAACATTGAAATAAAACAAGCGTAAAGTTGAGTGGCTTAGAATCATAATCAGAAAGTATAAGAAAAGCACAAAGTCACCTTTAGAGAAGAACGAAACATGCAGTGAGTAGTGAGTGAAAGCTTAGAATGTTTATTGATCGGTGGAAAAGCTGATGAAAAGGGACTGAATGCATGAATGTAAAACTAAGTGCTCTGGAAAATACAAAAAAAAACTCTTGCTGATCACACACACTACACTGCCACCTCTCCTCTATTTCATCCTTCTCTTCTTTTCTTCTTCCACCTCTCCGACTATTTCAAATAGAGAATATCTTACCCCATCCCACGAGTCTCTTAGGTACTATGCGAGTTGTCTAAAATGTCTCGCTTTCATAGATGTATCTTCAAAAGTTTTTTTTTTTTTTTAAATTTTGTTTTGTTTCGTATATGCACAAACGGAAGCTTCCTGAGATGTATCTACGAAAGCATTTGATGTTATATTCGCGTTAGACTCTCCTCCTCATCCTCCTCCTCCTCCATTCTTCACATTTCTCATTTCAAAATTCTCTCAACCTCAAAAATCAAACTTCCACCAAAGTTGTTTTTTTTCTCTCGAGTTCGGCCGTTAATGTTAATATCAACGATCAACACATTCTAACAACTTCAAAATTTAATCAATAAATTTTCGAGTTTTCGATTTATTTTAGAGTATTTCCCGTAATATTTCCTCTTTAACAACACTTGAAAATTGTAGCCAAAAATCCGAAAAATGTTGCCTAAAAGAATAGGGGACGTTTTTCAAGTGTCTTCTGTGCGAGCGTTGCCTATTGTTTTAGGGAACGTTTATTTTCACTTTTTGGCCACAATTATCCCAAACGTCCCCTAAAATACAGGAAAAGGTGATGTTTTTTCTCGCCATCTTAGGCAACGTTTTGAAGGTGTTGTTAAAAATTGCAACGACTGAAAAACGTCCCCTAAAAGTAGTAGAGTAAGCAGACTGGTAACAATTAGAAATTGATCCCTATAAATAAAATAGAGAGAAGGCTGGATAAATACATCTAAAAGTTACCGGGAATAGTTTGTAACATATTTTTCATCAAATAAACAATTCAAACAATAGTTACACCAAACATAAATTGCATGTACAATAAAAATTTGTTAGTAAAATCTCCAAACGTTAACTCAAATACACGTCATAAATACAAAATATCTAACATTACTTAATATTACAAGTCTAACACTTAGAAGTCTAAGTCTAGAAAAATGACAAAACACTTAGTTTCTTTAAGTTTAATGCTTAAGTAGAAACCTAAAACAACAACATGCAACTCATTTAAATTTGTCAAACTCATCGTCATGTCCAATATCCTCTTCACCACCTATGTCGTCTTCTCGAAGTTCATCACCTATGTTGTCCTCTTGAAATTCGTGACCTATTTCATCCTCGTTACTTAAGTCGTCCTCTTAAAATTTGTGATTTGCACCGTCGTCCTCATCATCATCTTCATTGATTCCATGCTGCATAATAAAATGAAAAAAACTTGTTAAATGTTTAACTTCTCTTCCCATTCTAAATAGGGTTAATGAACTTTTTGGTCCCTCTAAATATTGCAGATTTTGTTTTTAATCCCTCCAAAATTTTCCTTTAAGAAATCGTCCCTTCAAAATTTTTCGTCTAAACTATTGGTCCCTAACGTCAAATTTGCTAGAGATTAGCTACGACTTTAGCCACCGATTAGCTACGAAATTTGACGTTAGGGACCAATAGTTCGGAAGAAAAATTTTGAAGGGACGATTTCTTGAAGGAAAATTTTGGAGGGACTAAAAACGAAATTTGAAATATTTAAAGGGACGAAAAAGTTCATTAACCCTTCTAAATATTATGAATCTTCTATGTGTCCAATAATAACTAACATGTGTGTTATTTTGTCCAAAACAAATATCATTTTTGTACGTACTACGTATAAGCCTAATTATTTTAATATTTGAAGTTGCAGAAAAAAAACAAATAGGAAACTTTGATGTTCTTTTTATACCAATGAAAACATAAATTAAGGTTAAAGAACTTTGTAGTGTGAAATCCATACAACTACTAACTTAAAGCATTATTTTTTTCCTGTATAACTACTAACTTAAAGGCTAAATGGAATTCTCATTTTAATGCTATTAAACAAATTCATAAATTGGTATGTTTCTGTAGCTTCAATCTTTAACTAGCTACAATATCTTCATCATATATGTGTTGTTGGTAGCAGCTGTAGCAACCTGCCCTAAAAATTTAGCTTTAGAGTCGCCACCTATTCTCACTATGCCAAATTTGTCTTTTAGCAGCACCTCTACTAAAGCGCTTTTAGGAGAAAGCGCTGGCATAGGTTTCGCTAAAAACAAAATAAAAAACACGCAAAAAAAGCGCTCTTAAAGGGGGGGTTACGAAAGCGCTTTCTAAAAGCGCTCTTATAGGGGGGTACGAAAGCGCTTTCAAAAAGCGCTCTTATAGGTGGCTTATAAAGCGCTTTCAGAAGCGCTCTTAAAGGGGGGGTACGAAAGCGCTTTTACCCTAAAAAGCGCTGGTAAAGGCAGGGCTACCAGAGCGCTTTCTAAAAGCTCTTTCATAGTTGTTTCATTAATTAAAATTTTTAAAATCAAAATAATAGTGTTTCATAATCCCTAATTTCTTTCACTGCCCAGAACTTACGAAGAACCATCGCTGCCCAGAACTTCATTACGAAGAACCATCGCTGCCATCGCTGCCCAGAACTCCATAGAAACTCCATAAAAACTCCTCAAAACCGTATCTCATCCTCAAAACCGCCCAGAAAAACAAATACGAAGAGAAGACGAAGCTAGAACGAAGAACAAACCCTGCTCAAAAAACGAATTCGAAGCTAGAACGAAGAAGAAACCCTGCCCATAAAACGAATACGAAGAGAAGACGAAGGTACACGATTTATAGTTCTGTTTTAGGTTTCTCTGTAATTGCAGTTAGTTTAGTACTGAAAACGTAGTTAGGCTATTCTGAAAACGAATACGAAGTGGTATTGTATGGACTACTATGTGTTGATTTGAAGTCGATTTGTTCATGTTTGTTGGCTTACGAACCATTGCTGGGCTGTGATGATTTAGAGTGAACTGGTATGGAATTGTTTGCGTATTTGGATATTCATGTGGCTGCTTTGAGATGTGGAATTAGTTTGTAAATTCTGTTATAGGTTTTTCTCTAATTGTAGTTAGTTTAGTACTGAAAATCGTTATGAGTCAGTTAAGTTTGTGGTGAAGTTTGTTACTAACTGGTAGAAGGCTATTCTGTTAGGTTGTTATGCTAATGGGAAAAAAGCAGTTGGTTTAAACTGTTAAGGCTACTATAAAACAATTAGGGAAGTTAGTTATATGGTAGTTAATTTTAATGCTTGAATGAACAAGTTAGTAGTCGAGGTTAAATGAGTGAATTTCTTGACTTGTTCTCTTGCATTGCTTTTGGTTTGAACTGTGATTTTTTCTGTTAGGAATGTTAGTATGGATATATGATGGTTGTATGCATTTTCAGACTTGAAAATAAGTAACTTTGCTGTAAAAACTTCATACTACTTTTACTACCATTCTATATGTGGAACTTTTCAACATCACATTTCACTGTCTTTGTCTCTATCAAAGTTTAACTTTTCACATATCATTAGTATTTGGATGATACCTGTTTTTATCATAGCTTCATATAGTTTCTCCTATATTGCTAATAATCCATTTTGCAACAACATCATAATGATAATATCAATTGGTCACTGTATATGCATATTACTTACAGTGAGTCTAAGTAGTTTTGGAGTATTATAGAATAAGAGGTGTAGGATAGTATATCTATAATAATATATATACTCCATAGTTACATTACATACCAAAGCTAAAGCTAGCTATAAGTATATATAGTTGAATTGAGGACAAAGAAAAAGCATATTATAGTTGAGACTTGAGAGGGGTATAATAATATTTCCAACTAGTTTATCTATTTTTAACTTTAATTTTGTACTTTATTAAATTCTAATGAAAATCATTCATTAGAATCATTGTAGTTTGTTAGTATGGATATATGATGGCTGTATGCATTCATACTTTTACAGTTACTTTGAAGTCTCTGGTTTCTACTTCTAAAATCATTGTAGTTTGTGCTACAGTTTGCATATAGTTCCTTCACTTTTATGATATTTGTATTTAACTGCATCGTGTGTGTGTGTGTGTGTGTTTAATTTTACAGTTACTTTGAAGTCTCTGGTTTCTACTTGTACAACGCCGATTCAAACCTACCCATCTCCCACATCAAGTCTAACTCAGGTTACTATCCCTTTCTTCTTGCTTATAGTTTGTTATTTTTTGCTTATAGTTTATTGTTTATGGTTCTATTTAATATCAATTTAGTGTCTCTCAACCAGTTTTTTGGTTTGTGGACTTATATTACCTTGAAATAAGGTAATGTCTTCTTTAAGAAATCGGGTATTCTGATTAGGTATTCTGATTAGGTATTCTATTATGATGATAGCTATTTATTATCTTGACAGAATTCCTTAGTACCTGATAGAGAAACCAAGAAGCATTTGTTTAGCTTAATTAAGACATGGATAAGACATGGATGAATTCAAACCGATTGTCGAAAGAGTACGAGAAAGGGGTATGGGAATTCGTTGAGTTTGCGGTTGCGCACTCCGAAGACCCGCTTCGAATGTCGTGTCCTTGCTTGGGTTGCTATTATGGGGGTAAGGTTGACGGGAATAAGTTGGCATCCCATTTACTACGGTTTGGAATTGATAGAAGTTATACATGTTGGACAATGCATGGTGAGAAAAGTAACGGGAATGTTGAGTCGAGTTGTAATAGGAAGTATGCTTCAAACGACGATTGCACAGACACATACGATTGCGATCGAGTCGAAGAGATTGCAGAAGCGCTTGAAGAAGATCTTGCGGATTGTCCCAAAATGTTTGAGAGGTTGGTAAGTGATGCAGAGAAACCGTTGTATGATGGTTGTTCAAAATTCACAAGATTGTCTGCGGTGTTAAAGTTGTACAACTTAAAGGCACACAATGGATGGTCGGATAAAAGTTTCACAGAGTTATTAGCCCTTATGAAAGATATGCTACCAAAGGATAATTTTCTTCCCAATCGAACGTATGAAGCCAAAAAGATGTTGTCCTCTATTGGCATGAGCTATGATAAGATACATGCATGTCCAAACGATTGCGTTTTGTTTCGAAACGAGTATGCAGCGTTGAATGAGTGTCCTAAATGTGGTGCCCCTCGATATAAGAAAAAGTTGTCTCCTGCTAAAGTCTTATGGTATTTTCCTATAATTCCGAGATTTAGACGCATGTATCGTAGTGAGACCGATTCAAGACACTTGACTTGGCATGCAGATGAAAGAATTATTGATGGAAAGTTGCGACATCCGGCAGACTAACCACAATGGATGAAAGTTGATACTGATTATCTTGAATTTGGAAAAGAAGAAAGAAACCTTCGGTTGTCATTGTCTACTGATGGGATGAACCTGCATGGTATTCAAAGTATCTCGCATAGCACATGATGTTATCTATGCTAATTTCTGGGCCTAAACAACCAGGGAATGACATAGACGTATACTTGGCACCCTTAATCGAAGATTTAAAGTTTTTGTGGGAGAACGGTGTGGAGGTTTACGATGGGTATAGGAAGGAAAGTTTCAACTTGAGGGCGATGTTGTTTGGAACAATTAATGATTTTCCAGCATACGGAAATCTATCCGGGTACAGCAATAAAGGTCAAAAGGCGTGTCCTGTTTGTGAAGACAAAACCGATACGACACGATTGGAGCTTTGTCAGAAGAATGTCTTTCTCGGCCATCGTAGATTCTTAAATTCTAATCATCACTACCGAGGGAATCATTCGACATAGAGACCAAGGATTAGTATACCATTTGGATTGGAATTCTGATAAACAAGCAATTGGTCCTAATTCTGCAAAGTTGACAAGCTATATTGGTACACTTGTTCGTATGCATATTCCGGTCTCCATAGCTAAATGGAATCTGAAAAGCGAAGAGTTGGATGCGAAAAAAAAAGCGATTTGGGACGAGCTTCAGGTATATATCATATATGGTTAATTGTTGTTATTATCTTGACGATAAATTGTTTAAATTACTTATACTAACACACTATGCGTATGTTTTTTTGCAGAGGACTTTTGAGATACCAGATGATCGTAGACGCTACATACTTAGTTTGGCCGGCAAAAGATATAGAGGGTGGAAAGCTTTTTTGACAAACACCTATCTTAAGGATAAAGATGGAAACTTTCTTGAAGAGGCACCGGGACGGCCAAAAAAGTATGAGATCTTCATTGATGAAAAAGATTGGGCTGAGTTTGTAAAGCAAATAGATGAAGATTTTCGGAAAAGGAGTGCCACGAATAGTGCGAGAGCATCCAAACCCGCGTATCCATACAAAAAAGGGCGTTTGGGATATGCACGCTTAGAGGATAAAATTGTAAGTAAATAGAAATACGTTTTAATTAATTGTCTAAATGTGCATGTTTTATTTGAAGATTTTATCATTTGTGTCAATGCATAGTTAGAGGAGACTAAAAGTGAGGAAACTTCACTTCCTGTACATGTGTTGTGGAAGGAAGCTCGTGTGGGCAAGAATAAAGCTGTCGATCCCGATGTTCAGAGAGTTTATACTGAATGTGTAAGTATAATGCTGTGTCTTTAATTAAATCAAATGTTTTTTAATATATAAATGATTTTTTATCTCCACTAATAATTATTGAAATGTAAATGAATTACAGGAGACCTTGTCGCAATCGGTATCCACCGGTGAGGGGAGCGTACTTAGTAGAGCACTAGATGCTCCTGAGTATCCCGGTCGGGTGAGGGGTAAGGGTCATGGTGTGACTCCAACCTCTTTTTACAAGAGTCCTAGGAGAAGATCAAATCTTACCAATGAAGAAGTGTTGCAAAAGTTGCAGGAATTGCAAGCACAAGTCTCTGAATTGCAAAGAGATAAAGATATGTATATGAGAGAAAAGTGCAACACTTCATCGGTGAAAGAAACTAGTGATAAGGCTAGTATCAACTGTCAAAGGAAATTTCCCGAGGTAATTATAAATATTTTTCCTTACAAATTGTTCTATTTTATTAATGATAATGACTTTATATTTACTATTGGTTTAGGGCATTTCATCTTGCCAACTATACTTATCGTCACCGAATTATCGACTAGTTGGCAAGGGAAAAGTGCACAACACTTTGGGAGATTAACTTCACCATAGACCGCTCCCGGATGGACACCTGAAAGTATCGGTGGATGTTGTATTAGATCATGATGCGATGCTACCGGTACCTGACATGGTCTCAGAGACGACATTGCTGCGAGATGCAATAGGATCATTTGTTGCATGGCCCTCGGAGCTCATTACCATTAGTGATGAGGTATATTGAAAACGATTATGAATCATTTAGTTTTCGAATGTCAATTCTAAACCGTTTATTAATTATTTTTTACATTTTAATTTTAGACTGCTCCTATAAAACCCGCAATTAAGGGTAAAGGGATTTTACAGGAGGAAGAGTCTGTTGCATCACTAAAAGAGGTACATTTAAAGTGTTAATATATAATCTGAATCTAAATCTGCATGATTTTATATTTTACCTAACTTATATGATTTTTAGGCATCCGCTCGGGAGTCACAACAAGTGACGCGGCAAGTTCGTAGCGTACCACCCACTGGTCCTCCGAAGATAGCGGCAAAAAAAGGCGGTGCTTTTGTGCCTCGATACCGGACGACGCTTGCAACAATGGTTGATATGTCCGATTTGAAGTATGGTGCTTTACGTGAAATCAATATGGATGAAAGTGTCTTCGGTATTGAATTCAAGTCACATATTGCAATTGATGACTTGGAAGAGATTTTTACGCATGAACAACTAGGCGTCGGTAATATGCACTCATACATCCGGTAATATTCACTCATCCGATATATTATTTAATTAGTCCCACAATATAATTTATTTACACATTTCAATGAAAATAAGCTAATGTTTATTATGTTTTTATTTAAGGTTGTTGTATGACAGAGTGTTGCGCGGGACTGTATTGTCTAACAGATTCCGTTTCGTGTCTTCCGCCCATTGCAGTGGAATGGAAATTGATTCGGAACCGGAATCAGTTAGACAGCTCTTAGTCGATAGATTCATGTCCACCGGCAATTCAGAAAGTCTGCATCTTTGGGCGTATAATACCCGACCAGTAGGGTTAGTTCTCATTCTTGGTTCATCTAATCTCTGTTTCTTTTGTGTATAGCAAAATTTTCATATAACCTATTGTTTTAATTTATAGAGCACACTGGTTGTTGCTTGCTATCAACCCTATAAGAGAAGTCGTGTATTATCTGAATTCGGTAAATGGTGACTGGACCAATTATTCGGCTATGAAGGAAATCGTTGATTTGTAAGTGGGATCGTTCTAAATATTCGTGTATATTTATATATTTACTTATTTGTGGGATTGATCTAAACATATGTTTTTATATATTTGTTAATTAGATCAATACAAGTGTTCCGAAGTCAACGGGACGCACAGGTATCCCGGACTAAATCAAACAACATTACTTGGATCAAAGTGCAGGTACATTATTTTTCACAATTTAGCTTATAATATTTATGCTACTTGATAAAACAAGACAACTATAAAATCTTATTTGTTTTTCTATGTAGTGTCCGCAACAGCGAAACAGTTCAGATTGCGGATACTTTGTTTTGAGGTTTATGAAAGAAATCCTTCAGGCGAATCAATTAGAGATTCCGCTCACGGTATGAATTTATAACTTAAAATAATTTCATATAATTTATTACATTTAACTAAATATATCATTCATATTATGTTTTTGTTTTGTAGTACCTTGACGAATTCCGTGCTGCTGGGTACCCGAGACTTAAGTTGGAAGAAATCAAAGAGGATTTGTGTCACTTTTATATTAAGCAATTTTTCATGTAGGATTTGTGTCGATTTGAACTATAATATTATTGATGTTGTAATGATGTATATATATAATTTTGGATATTATAATGGTATTATATTAGTATATATATATTGTCTTACTGATGGCTGAAATTATATCGTCGAAAATATATTACAGGTCGAAAATATTACAGGTTGAAAACATATTACAGGTCGAAAATATTACAGGTCGACTGGGAGGATTAAATTACAGGCTGCACATTAAAATACCTCATTTAGCAACGACAGCGCTTTTAAAAAGCGCTCTTAAAGGTCCACCTACAAAAGCGCTTCTTGGTAAAAGCGCTGCCAAAGAATAATAAAAAAGCATAAAAAAAAACGCAACATACGAAAGCGCTTTTGGAAAAGCGCTCTTATAGGGGGGGCTACCAGAGCGCTTTTTCCAGGAAAGCGCTCTTATAGGGGGGCCTACCAGAGCGCTTTTTCCAGAAAAGCGCTCTTATAGGGGGGGCCTACCAGAGCGCTTTTTCCAGAAAAGCGCTCTTATAGGGGGGGCCTACCAGAGCGCTTTCTGAAGCGCTTTTGTTACCTACGCCAGCGTTGGCTTTCACAGCGCTTTTAAAGCCCATAAAAAGCGCTTTTAAAGCCCCAGCGTGTTGTAGTGTCTGAAGGGCGAATAGGAAACCCTATGCAGTTTAGAGATCGGGGTAAGTTATTATAATCAGGTTGAGGGAAGGTATTAGGCACCCTCAACCCTTTCCTATTGGCTTTGAATCTAAGGTAAAGGTTTGTGGCTAGAATTATTAAGGTTAATAGCTAAGGAATTGAATAGGGGAAAAAATGAGATTTTAGGGAAGGGGGACTCGCCTTGGTTATCCAAGTGCCTACGTATCTCTTTATGGAGAATCAGAGTCAACGTAGTTCGGGCACAGGATTGTACGCCTTAGAATTGATTATGAAATTTGTTTGAAATTGATTAAAGGCTTTTTGAATGGCCTATCGCAGTTTTTGAAATGCGAAGTTCGAAGGTATTTTGAATTACCTTATCGTAGTTTGAACATCGCAGTATTTGAAGAGGTGAATTTCTGTAGTGTCGTGGTTTAGTGTATTTTGAGATTTGGGCGTACAACCCTGATTTAATATGTCACCGTTAGTTGCAGTGATCAATAGGTTTGATCATTATAGTTAACGGATTAATGGGCATTGCTGGTTACTCGGATCGATAGATTGATCGTCGCGGGCAGCAAATTAAACGTATTTTAATTTATGTATATTTTTATCTCTCGTCTAATGCGACTAATAGATTTAGTCGGGTCGAGGAGAGAATTGATTGGGGATTAATGTCTTGCCGAAAGTGCAATGGGATTGGGTAAACCCTAAGGCATGTAACCTTTCTAAAGTTTTTATGATTTTACAATTAAAAATTAATTAAATCAAATTACCCGAAATAGTCGAATAATCGGGAATACAATCGGAAAAATAATTATTATAATCCTAATCCTAATTTAATTATATTTTTCTAATCCTAATTTATAAATTAATTTAATTAATTATAATTGGTTAATATCTAATTCAATTAATCAAACAATAAAAATAGAAAATATATAATAAAACCTGGGCTATGATTCTGTGTGATGCTTTGTGAACGTCCATGGTGGTCATGCAATCTGATGCGTTAGATCTGGTCTTGACGTAATCCTGTGGCTGCTGGTAGAGGATCTATGGTACGTACACATGGGGCTGTACGCATGGGATTCCTTAGCTTGTTAGGAATAAAAATTAGATGGCAGAGGTGGGAATCGAACCCCTCCCACTGCGTTAGAAAGCACCTTAGGCGCATCACTTCTTCCACCAAGACAACTTCTGTTTGCTGTTATTCTTGCTATTCGCAAATAATATATACAATAACGGATAAAGAAATTAAATTTAAAAAAAAACAAAACGCAGAATGCGCGCTTCCTCTCCCTGTGTCGTCTTCTTCCTTCAGCAAAGGCAACACTTTGCTTTAAAACAACAGACCCTTTAGGCTATGTTTGGGAGTTTGGAGGGGAAGGGAGGGGAGGGCTTTGAAAAATAGGAAGAATTGGGTGAAAAGGATAAAAAGATTTTGGGTATGAGGGCTTTGGAGGGTTTGAGTTTATTCATAACACCAAAAACCCCATAAAATGGGGGAACTCAAAAATTGTATTGAAGGAGGGTTTTGGAGGGTTTTGAAGGGCTTACATAAATTTTCCAAATATCTTTTAGGTTGTTATACTATTCTGAAAATTAAAAATTTAGTAATGATAATGACTCTTTTATCATTCTAAACATAATCATTTTTTCAAAAAATGTCAAATATTTTCCTATAATTTTTTTAAAATTTCATTTTTGGAAGCCTTCCCCTCCCCTCCCCTCCAAACTCCCAAACATAGCCTTAGGCTACGCTTCTCAACTGTGGCCGTAGACCCTCCATCTCCAAACCTGCACTTGATCATCAATCAACACAAAAGACCAACCCAGATCGAATATATATGATCCTACGAATCTAATGGTACTGTTAATTTGGGCTAATTCTTCCTCTAACCTATTGGCCCCAAATTATGAACATGAAAACCTAACTATGGTGAATCGTGAAAACTGCAATCAAACTCAAATCAAACCATCCTAAATCATTCATAACATCAAGCAAAACGCGAATATACAATTACAACTTGTTTACAGCGCCTGGATCAATGTAATAAAAAAAAACATACAGTGGGTGCAAACCGCGGACGCTATGCTACGTTCTCCAGAGGTGTTGATGGGGGTGACCGGCGGCTCCATCCACGGCGGGACGGTGCGAGTCGTTTGTAAGCCGGATCCAGTGATTCCGTAGAGGTAGTGTCCGCGGTGGTGATGGTGAAGATTCACTGCTGAGTTTCTGAAACGTTTGTCACGATATTTGGAGCTGATTGAAGCTATTGGGTTGCAATTCACGAATCGGTTTCACTACGTGCGAGCGGTTTGCAAATCAGATCCGAACTCATTCACCTCTTTTTTCCTGTGTCTGTAAATCAATGAAAATAACAACAAATAAACACTATAGGATCATAATTACTATTTCCTGTTTAGAACTTCATCAGATTCATGAATTTTGATATCCTTGATTAGTGTGTCTGCAGTAAAAACAAGAACAAATACATGTAGTAAAAAAAGGTTATGGATATCTTGTACAATATAAAATTAGTTCATGACTGTTGTTACTGTGCGTGGGCGAGAGAGTTAGAGCAAGAGCAAGAGGGTATAAAAATGTCAAAAAGTTGTTTCTAAAAGAATAAATATTTACAGACTATGTTATGTGATTTTGTACGTGAGTTAGTGAATAGGATTGTTAGTTGTGGAGAAATTGGTCTCCCCTAATGTGTACAAAAACCTTTTATTTATATTAGTTAAAGTTAGGGTTTTCTACACCTAATGGGCCTATTGCCCAACTAATTTAATTTAATAAAAACTATATATAAATAACAGAATAATAATAATAATAATAAAAATCCTAATAATATTAATATTAAAATTAATAGTAATAATCCTAATTATACTAAAAATCTTAATACTATCAAATGATTATATTAGTTAGTTAGTTAAATAAAATTGCAACAAGTAATAATAGTTAATAAAATTACAAAAATGATCAGAACAAACAAAAATGTTAGTAAAAAGCAATTATATCTAAGATGACAGAAACCTTGTAATAATTGGGTCCAACGTTTAGATCCCAAAACACCTGCTACTTACGCCATTGTTTTAACTCAACCTGATTTATAAGAGAGTAGGTTTGACAATAGAAATGTCAAACCCCATGACTCTTAATTTTGAACCTTGATGGATTAGTAGTCGTAGATTCGATCGGGCAAATTTTAGGGTATGACAGCAGCGAACCATATATTACAATTATAACCTTTTATCTTCTTTTTAGATTATCAATTCATTATTTGATGAAATTTCAACCAAAGTTTACTTAATGAAAACAATTTGACTACTGCAGATATTTTCAACCATAAGGCATCAACCTCAGTACTCACCCTCAACCAACAACACTATATCTCCCTTGACACAAAAAACAAAGAAACTTATTAAAACACCTAGCACATATGCAAAGCAAACCTAAACAAAGAACGTTAAAAACCTTGAAATTCTTCCAATTAACACACAGATCTATCACAGCATAAAAAGGCTAAACAAATCAAAACTTTAAGGTTTATGGCTCAATTTGGTTCATTTTGTTTAAAATGAATAAGAATATCAAGTATAAGTCGCTCTTTAGATATAAAATTCAGAAAGTATGATTCAATTGCATGTTATTATTCAAGGAGACAATGAATTTTAAAACCTGAAAACCAATTAAAGAATGAGATAGGACAGAGTCAATCAATTTCAGAAAGTATAATTCCATTGCATACTACTACTAGTGATGATTCCTACTACATTTGAATGAAAACTTACAGAAAAAGTAGAAACAAGATAACAGCGACACAACCGGCAGAAACACATAAATCCACTCACAGCAATTAGACGACGGAAATAGGACAGAGGCTCAGCAACACTCGGAGCAACACAGAGATAACAATACACTTTGCAATACGACAACCGGCTCACCAACATCCTTCACGGCTCTAAAATACAACGTCGACTATAGCAAATATAACAATACAGTCACAGCAACACAATCGACGCGGCTCTGCAACCCAACTGGCGGCGCACATCACCTCCGACAGTAACAATACGTTTTTTGTTCGTGATTAGGTTTTTAGGTCACTGCGCGTCGCACAACACTACCACCGAGTGTATCATTCTCAGATCTGAAAAAATAATCGAATTGGGGAATCGAAAATTGAAAATTGAAAGATGAATTGTTGAAGAAATTGAAGAATTGATCTGGTTTTTTGAGAAGGGAAAACTTACAAGGGCGTGTCGGAGTAGTAGACGGTGTGGGGTCCGAGAGTGAGAATCGCGCAATTGAAGAAGTAAAATACTGTCATCGCTCACTTCCTTTTCACTTTCTGGTTTCCAACTAAAACCCTCTTGTAATTTTTTTCTTCGTTAATCTAAATCTTTTACTTTATATATTGTATTTTACACAAATTTCTTTTACAATATATAATTTACAAAATATCTAGTCTAGTTTTTTTTATTGAAAGTGTTTCTTTAAAATTAAAATAAAAGATTAAAATGAAAGTATCTAATCTAGTTTCACAATATGTTTCTTTAAGATTAAAATAAAAGATTTATAAAATGATATAATTTAAAGATTATTTTTAAAAATTTTAAAATTTTACAGATTTATATTAGTACTATTATTTATTTTAGATTTATATTAATACTATTTTTTTTAAGATAAACAAACAGTCATATAAACAAACAACATTTGAAAAATGTAGTGTTTAGTTAGTAATAATGCAACAATTTAAAATTGCCCCCATAAATATTTAAGGGGACATTTATATGTTATAGCCAAAGATAAATTATAATAACACTTGAAAATCGTCCCCAGAAGTATTTTAGGGGACATTTGTGAGACGTTGCGTAAATTTTCTTGGCAACACACAAAATCGTCCCCTAATCTTTTTTTAGGCAACAATTTTCACATGTTGCATAAAAAAGTGTTGTAAGATGCAATAAATGTTGTAGTGAGAGTTTGAATAGATTTTTAGGTGTAGAAATCATTAGTTACTTTTAGAAACATAGTTTATAGACAATGAAAGTATTGTTTGATGTGTAAAACAGAGGATCAAGCCACCAAAATGATATTTTTAACCCTCTGCAACAGTGACCAGACGCCATTTTTGCGTTTTAGAGGTTTCAGAATGTTTCCTAGATGCATCTACGGAACAAATGAAACGTTAGGTCGTTTCGTAGATGCACCTACGGAAGAAACCCAGTTTTTTGAAATGTAAGGTACTTAGATGCATCTACAGAAGAGTTCCGCAGGTGCACATACGAAAGTAAATTTATTATTTTTTCTCTATTGTTGTTATAGCTAAATCATATCTAACTCGAATTTATTTGTAATACAATGTATACATTATGGCCGACCATCCAGACAGACTTATACGTGGGAGGGTTGCACAGCATGCCTCTATGCGGCGTGAACAGATGTAGGTAGTGTCACAGGTGACTGATGGAGTAGCCGTTCCAACATATGTACCTGCTATACCCGTTCCAATAGGGCCTTCTCCATCTGTTCCAGTTTAGGGGCCTTTCCCATCTACTACTTCACCCTAGAGGCCTCAGGATGATGATGAAGGTTCCTGACAGACGCCCTCCGCCCACAGACGTCGTCGGGAAAATTCTTCTACTCCTTTGCCAATGACGGCCGATGCTGGTTCTCCGGTGCCACCTCCTGAGTTGTACGAGGAGGCTGATGCGGCCGATGTGCCTGTCTTCTACCTGGGGGGTCCTATAGATGTATCTTTGTTGACAGGGTATGCAAATCATTCAGCCAAACATATATGGGACGGGGAGGTAAAATTTCGTAGACTTTGCTTATTATTAACAGTGTTTTTTTAGAAAATTTCAGGATAGGGATCCCTAGAAGTTCTACAACCACGATCGAAAGATTGCTGCTCTTATGCAGCCTACTGAGTCGTGGTTCCAAGATGTTCTCTCAGGTTCTAGGCTCAAGGACCACTGTCATGTCGGGGTCCACACGATACATAATGGGATGCTGATGGCATTTGCAGAGAGGTGACATCTAGAGACTTCGTCATTTCATCTTCCCCATGGTTCGGTTAGCATCACTCTTGACGACGTCACATCCCTCCTACATATACCTATCAGGAGTACTCTCACCGCGAATTCTGACGTGTGATTCACTTTCACACCAATGCTTGATGCTTATGTCGGATGATTAGACTTTCTAACTTGCTTTGCTATTGATGATAGCTTACGCGAAGTTCTTTGGGTTTCTTGCTTTTGCTGCTTACTTACTACGGATTATTATTCGTTCGATAACAATTCTTGTTCCCTTTTATTCTTTCTCGCATCATCCGTTGCCATGAGAAATAAGATAGACGTTCATTTCTTCCTTTTTGATGCCATGAGAAGTAGGATTGGGAGTCCTTGCCTCTTGGCGGGCACATTGGAAGTCCTCACAGGAGGCCATGTTTTTGCGTGTTTACTTTTGTGCTTGTAGGAGTCAATGGTGTCGTAAGACCTCGTCGAAGGCAACATCGTTAAGTCCTCTTTGGTAGGAAAGTGAGAAGGGTCCGCAATCGACTCCCACCAGTTTCATCGAGTCGTTAAGTAAGTGCGTGTTACACGTCGTTGCTTTTGAATCATCCCCCGATCTTATTATCGAGTCCGTCAAGTGGAAAAGGATCTTGCAATCAGATCTCCACGCTTTGTCTTGCACGCGTTGCCCGACGCTGATGCTTTGTGCATGAACACACATGTTACTATTTCCCTTTCTTCCCATGATAGCTTGTGTGCCTCGGAGGACCTTCTCCGTTGGCTAAAGCTCCCCTTTTATTGATAACTTATTTTCCTCGGAGGACTTTCCCTGTTGGCTAAAGCTCCCCTTTTATTGATAGAATGTTTGCCTCAAGGACTTTCCCCGTTGGCTAAAGCTCCCATGTTACTGTCTCTTGCTTGTTTGCCTCGAAGGACTAGCCCCGTTGGCTAAAGCACCCCCTTGTCCCCAGGTTACTACCTCGGTGTCCCAGACTTCGCAGTTATTTTCTTGACGAGCGATGCTCGATTGTATGTTATCTGATTGTGATGCTTGTTCACCTGTTATCTATTTGCGATTCTTACTCGCTTGTTATTTGTGATTCATGTTCACACATTTCACATGTATTCCTGTTACATGTTTGCCTTACTAGTTGGCTTTTCATGCGTGTATGCCTGTTACATGTATGTTATTTGATTGTGATTCATGTTCACATTTCACAAGTATTCATGTTACATGTTTTCCTTACTGGTTGGCTTATTCATGCGTATATACTTGTTACATGTATGTTATCTAATTGTGAGATAGAAATAGAACATAGTTAGCCAAACTACGGCGCTCTGATTTCTCCATTGCCCGTTAGAGGTACGTAGGCCCAGGGTACGAACGTCCTAGCGAGAGAATTATCCTTCTTATTATCTTGTTCGACTTTTTATTCCTTTTATATTGTTTATCCTTTCATTTCATGTTCCCTTAGCACATTGCATGTTACACACACATACACACACACCCTCAGATTAGAAACTAGCAAGAATGGATCCTGTGGAGTACCATAGACGTGAGGGGTGTTAATACCTCCCCCTTGCGTAACTGACACCCTTACCGTTTCTCTGAGACCTTTGCTTGTTTTCTATTTGGTTTTCTTCGATGTTTTCCATTCCCACGCATAGGATAAATAAATCATCAATGGCGACTTCATTGTTTTTGATGAGTTTTCCATTTGCTTCAGAGGCCTCGTTCGTCTTTTATAATTTTTTCATGATTGTTTATTTGTGTAATTGTTTCCCTATTGGCATCTAATATGATATTAGAGCAGTTATCCAGATCACACAATAAAACTCTGAAAAAACCTCATTCTTTTCAAACCTAAAGACTAAAGAGGACCCTTGAGTACAAGGGAGGTAAATGGTGTCTAACACCTTCCTTTTACCTAATTTACCTCCTTATTCAGATATCCCAATTTTTAGGGTTTCCCACTTTCCCTATCTTTTCATTAGGATAAAACAAGTAGTGGGTTGCGACAGCTGGCGATTCTTTTGGGGACGCTACCCTTAAATTAGAGTCTACCCGATCTTTAGGTTTAGGTTTTCTGGGTTTTATTATTTTTGGGTATTATTTTCTTGTTTGTGTATTTATTCTTTCATTTATTTCTTTTATTAGCATATTGTATGCCATTGGTGGGATCTTTTGTGTGGAGAAATAAATAAGGAACCTTAGAAGGAGTGTCAATTAGCCACGAGGGTTTTAACAATCCTCGTGCGTTGCTGCGACAACTTTGCATAGAGTCGGTCGAATTCCGAGAAATATCTTTAGAAAGGGCTAGACTCTTTCGAGGATAGGACTTTGGATTTGACCAATGAATCTTTGTATAAACCAAAAATAAAATCTCATGGTGATACCTTCTACGACCTATGAGACAAAAGTCTCGATCTACAAAGAGACTCCGCTTAAGGGAGGCCCTTGTGCCTTTTCCCTTTTGTGTTATACATTATACCCTTATGAAAGCCACCCTTAGGGGGAATGATATAAATATAGTAGGATGAACTTAAGAACCTACATACTAGGGTTATCTTCTATTTATATCCCTAAACCCGTAAGGATTCTCTTTTGTCTATCCACCCCTAAACCCATAAGGGTCTTCCTTTGTTTAGCCCATAGGACTTCCATATGCCTGTCTCAATCCCAAGCCTGTAGGGATTCCTACTGTCTATCACAATTCATAGCCTGTAGGAATTTCCGTTTGTCTGTCCTTAGCCTATAAGGATTTCATTAAGTCCAACGCAATTGCTAAATTTGTTTAGGCTTCTTTAGGTTTACCATAATCCCTTAAACTAAGGTCCATCCCTCAACCCGTGTAGGGTACCCTTATGTTTACCTTCATATTATGCTTGCGGTTGCATTGCATTTCCATTTACATACATTCATACATATAGATATCTACCTTCGCCCTTGTCCAACATTTATCCAGCTAGCAGATTTCCCGATGCTCAAGAACAAATTCCAAGCATGCTTCAAGAAAGTTGTGAAGGAATTCAAGAAATTCCTAAGTTATTGAAGGTCAATCATTGAGCTTGGTCCTACAAGTCTTATTGAGGGGAGAAGGCAGCCCCTCATCATACAAGTCAAAGACCTATGCAACGCCTCAAATGCAACTATCATTGGTGAATCAAAACAACAATATCAACGAGAATAATGCCCTCACATAGTAGGTATGCACTAGAAATGTCAAAGATCATTCCATACTTCTACAAGTCCAAGAACTAAGAAGTATATGTTAGAACAAGATTTGTTCTGATCAATATTCTTAGTTTTGATGATAACAAGCATATGAATTTTGTATGAGATAATGTGGTACTCTAATACTATGCAATTTCCATTTTAGGAATTATATAAAGAGTATGCACAAAATCAGCGCAAGAAGCACTGACTCAGAAGGTTCAGCATGCAACATCAGAACATGGTCTGGCAAGACATCAGAAGATGGTCAAGCAGAATCAGAACATGGGTCTATGGAAGCATCAGAAGAACTTGAGATCAGAAGCAGAAGCACTGAAGTTCTCATGGTATCACGCTCAGAAGCACTTCAAGGTCAGAAGACAAGAAGATGCTCTGCACCAAGCTGTTTGACTCTGATGACATTCAAACGTTGTTTACACAAACATCAGATCAGAAGCAAGTACTAGACTGGCAGGCTACGCTGACTGACAAAAGGAACGTTAGAAGCTATTAAAGGCAACGTCAGTAGACACGGCGGAAACAAGGCTCGAGGTAGTTGACAAAAGAGTGAAACATTAAATGCAATGTTGTACGGAATACGCAAAGCATTAAATGCTCCCAACGGTCATCTTCTCAAGTGCCTATAAATATGAAGTTCTGATGAGAAGCTAAATACAACACTTGCGCACCAGCCAGAATCGCTGTCAAATTCAAAAACTCTCAAACTTCATCATCAAGCTCACTACATTGCTGTTGTAATATCTTACTGAGATTTAAGCTTAAACTTAAAAGAAAATCACAGTTGTGATAATAGCTTTATAAGAAGCATTGTAACTCTTAAAAGAATTTATTTACATTAAGTTGTAAGAACTAGAGTGATCAGGTTGTTGATCAGTATACTCTAGCAAGTCTTAGAAGTTGTCTAAGCAGTTTGTTCCTAGAGTGATCAGGTTGTGATTAGGATACTCTAGAAGACTTAGCAGTTGTCTAAGTGGAAAACCATTGTAATCAAGTGTGATTAGTGGATTAAATCCTCAGGTGAGGTAAATCACTCCAAGGGGGTGGACTGGAGTAGTTTAGTTAACAACGAACCAGGATAAAAATCATTGTTCAAATTGTTTTTATCTTACAAGTTTTAAAGCTACACTTATTCAAACCCCCCCTTTCTAAGTGTTTTTCTATCCTTCAATTGGTATCAGAGCGCCGGTTCTAAGGTGCAAGCACTTAACCGTGTTTAGAAAAGATTTAGGAAGAGAAAAACGCTTCAGTAAAAGATGGCTGGTGAAATTCCAACAAACACACCTACATCTACATCTGGCTCTGCTGAGCAATACAATGGAAATGGTAACAATGGTTATACTAGACCACCAGTATTTGATGGTGAAAACTTTGAATACTGGAAAGATAAACTGGAAAGTTACTTCCTTAGTCTAGATTGTGACTTATGGGATCTTCTGGTGGATGGTTACTAACATCCAGTGAACGCTACTGGCGTAAGGCTTACAAGACAAGAAATGAATGATGATCAAAAGAAGCTTTTCAAAAATCATCATAAATGTAGGACTGTTTTGTTGAATGCTATCTCTCATGCTGAGTATGAGAAGATATCTAATAGGGAAACTGCCCATGATATATATGAGTCATTGAAAATGACCCATGAAGGAAATGCTCAAGTCAAGGAGACCAAAGCTCTTGCTCTAATCCAGAAATATGAAGCCTTCAAGATGGAGGACGATGAAGATATTGAGAAGATGTTCTCAAGATTTCAAACGCTAACTGCTGGATTAAGAGTTCTGGACAAAGGTTACACCAAGGCTGATCATGTAAAGAAGATCATCAAAAGCTTACCCAGGAGATGGGGTCCAATGGTGACTGCATTCAAGATTGCAAAGAATCTGAATGAGGTTTCTTTGGAAGAGCTAATCAATGCCTTGAGAAGCCATGAGATAGAGCTGGATGCAAATGAGCCTCAGAAGAAAGGTAAGTCTATTGCATTAAAATCTAATATTAAAAAATGCACTAACGCTTTTCAGGCTGAAGAAGTAGATTCTAAAGAATCAGAATCAGAAGAAGAAGATGAACTGTCCATGATCTCCAGAAGGGTAAACCAACTCTGGAAGAGCAAACAAAGGAAGTTCAAAAACTTCAGAAGTTCAAAGAAGTTTGAACGAGGAGAATCTTTTGGTGGCAGAAGATCTGACAAGAAGAAGGTCGTCTGCTATGAGTGCAATGAGCCTGGACACTTCAAGAATGAATGTCCAAAACTTCAGAAGGAGAATCCCAAGAAGAAGTTTCATAAGAAGAAATGTCTTATGGCAACATGGGATGATTCTGAATCAAAATCAGAATCAGACTCTGAAGGAGAGCAAGGCAACTTTGCACTGATGGCTACAGTGGATGACGGATCAAAATCTATATCAGAATCAAATTCTGAAGAGGTATTTTCTGAACTATCTAGAGAAGAGTTAGTTTCCAGTTTAACTGAACTTCTGGAACTCAAGGCTCATCTTAGTATCAAATACAAAAAGCTGAAAAAGCAATTTGAATTTGAAACTAAGAAGCTGGAAGTGGAAAATTCTGAACTGAAGGAAAAAGTTTTAAAATTATCCAAAGATAGTGGATCTCCATCTGAATCAGAAAAATCCATTCCTAGTCCCAATCATATTCTGAAAGAATATGACTCGAGCTTCAGAAAGTTCCTATCTAGAAGTATTGGCAGAAGTCATCTTGCTTCTATGATATATGGTGTTTCTGGAAACAAAAGGTTTGATTTTGGCTATGAGGGTGATACCTCACATAAATTTGAACCTGTTGATGATTTGAAAATCACATACAAGCCATTGTATGATCAGTTCAAATATGGCCACTCACATGATATCAAGCTCACATCACATGCACAGAGTTTTAACACAACACACACCAAGAAGCATGTGACACAACCTAAAAGATATCATGCTTACAAACTCAAAGAATATCATGTTATTCCTCCTGTTACTTATCATGCTAAACCCAAGTTCAATCAGAACTTAAGGAAAACTAACAAGAAAGGACCCAAGAAATTGTGGGTACCTAAGGAGAAGATAATTTCTGTTGCAGATATCCTTAGCAGCAAAGAAGGCAAAGCACAAAATTTCATGGTACTTGGACTCTGGGTGCTCGCGACACATGACGGGAAGAAGGTCTATGTTCCAAGACCTGGTGCTTAAGTCTGGTGGAGAAGTCAAGTTTGGAGGAGATCAGAAGGGCAAGATTATTGGCTCTAGAACCATAAGTATTGGTAACTCTCCTTCCATAACTAATGTACTTCTTGTAGAAGGATTGGCGCATAACTTATTGTCCATAAGTCAATTAAGTGACAATGGTTATGACATAATCTTCAATCAAAAGTCTTGCAAGGCTGTAAGTCAGAAGGATGGCTCAATCCTATTTACAGGCAAGAGAAAGAACAACATTTATAAGATTGATCTTTCTGATCTTGAGAAGCAGAAGGTGACTTGCCTTATGTCTGTTTCTGAAGAGCAATGGGTCTGGCACAGAAAATTAGGACATGCTAGTTTGAGAAAGATTTCTCAGATTAACAAACTAAATCTGGTCAGAGGTCTCCCAAATCTGAAATATAAATCAGATGCTCTTTGTGAAGCATGTCAGAAGGGCAAGTTCTCCAAACCTGCATTCAAATCTAAGAATGTTGTCTCTTCCTCAAGGCCGTTAGAACTTCTGCACATTGATCTGTTTGGACCAGTCAAAACAGCATCTGTCAGAGGGAAGAAATATGGATTAGTCATCGTAGATGATTATAACTGCTGGACATGGGTAAAGTTCTTAAAACACAAGGATGAGTTTCATTTAGTGTTCTTTGAATTCTGCACTCAGATCCAATCTGAGAAGGAGTGCAAAATCATAAAGGTCAGAAGTGATCATGGTGGCGAATTTGAGAACAGATTCTTTGAGGAGTTCTTCAAAGAAAATGGTATTGCCCATGATTTCTCTTGCCCTAGAACTCCACAGCAAAATGGAGTTGTAGAGCGAAAGAATAGGACTCTGCAAGAAATGGCCAGAACCATGATCAATGAGACCAATATGGCTAAGCACTTCTGGGCAGAAGCAATAAACACTGCATGTTATATTCAGAATAGAATCTCTATAAGACCTATTCTAAATAAGACTCCTTATGAATTATGGAAGAACAGAAAGCCCAACATTTCATATTTTCATCTGTTTCCGTTTGGATGTGTGTGTTTTATTCTGAATACTAAAGATCATCTTGGTAAGTTTGATTCTAAGGCACAAAAATGTTTTCTTCTTGGATATTCTGAACGCTCTAAAGGCTACAGAGTATACAATACTGAGACATTGGTTGTAGAAGCTTGGTCTTGAAAAGCCAAAGCAGTTTGAGAATTTTGCAGATATAGATATTGACATATCAGAAGTTGTAGAACCAAGAAGCAAAGCTCCAGAAGCTGATAGTCTCAGAAGCAAAGAATCAGAAGATCAAGTTGCTGCATCTTTAGAGAATCTCAGAATTTCTGAAGAGCCAACAGTCAGAAGATCTTCTAGACTCACCTATGCTCATTCAGAAGATGTGATCCTTGGAAAGAAAGATGATCCCATCAGAACAAGAGCATTCCTTAAGAACAATGCAGAATGTCAATTAGGTCTTGTTTCTTTGATCGAGCCAACTTCTGTTGATCAAGCTCTAGAAGATCCAGACTAGATAATTGCCATGCAAGAAGAACCAAATCTGTTTACAAGGAATGATGTATGGGATTTGATTCCTAGACCTTCAGAAGCAGTGATCAAAATCAGAAGATGAAAAGCTCTATTCAGTGCAACACAGCTGTCATCAAGAGTATTCTGATGGTGAACACGTGTATGTACGGTTGGTAAAAGCGTGAGTTAATCTGATGGGACGCCGCCCTATGTAACTGTGTTAAATCATTTCATTTACCACGATCTCTCATCTAACGTCACTCATCATTTAATGCAATTGATTTCATTTGATTCTGTAACTGTTCATTCTCATAACTTCATTGCATTCATTTTCAAATCCGTCTCTATAAATACATTTCAAATCATAACGTTTATCTTTTTCGCTCCCATTCTCTTTTTCTTCTTGCATGCATTTTTGCAACCTTTTCAGTCTCTTCTCAAACCCTAAGCGCAAACCCAGATCTTGTTAAGGAATTTTGAGTGCATGCAGTTGTTGCCCCTAAATCCATTCTGTCTTTCGTCCATGGGAAGTTTGTGGTAGTTACTGAGAACATTCTGAGAATGATGTTCGATCTAAGAAACCCTGAGGGTGCTTATGAAATTGATCAAAGGGCTGATTGGGATGAAGTGTTGTCTACCCTTTACACAGACGTTAAGAAGACAAAGCATGTCAAGGACATGAAAGACCTCTACAAAATCTGGACCAAGATTCTTCTGGGGTGTTTCTATCACAGGAAAGGAACACATGCTACAGATTTCGTCAACAATGAGCAGAAATACATTCTGTATTGCATTGCCACTAAGAAGAAGGTTGATGTTATCTACATAATCTTCAATCACATGTGGAATGCTGTGAGGGATTCCAGAAATGCCTTCAGAGTGAAAAATTGTACTATCATTCCTTTTGGAAGAATCATTACAAACCTTCTGGTTCACTCCAAGATTGTTGAGAACCTGGAAGCTGAAGGTACTATCAAAGACCTTGTCGTTACCACTGGAAGTTGCTTGAATGCTCTCACTTTGAGAAAGATGAAGGTTATTGATACTATCATCAAAACCCCTCAACCTCTTCCTGGAACAAGAAACAGAAGAGATCCTATTCTTGCTAACTTTGAAACCTTCTTCAGAAGTGAGGTGCCAGAAGTCAGAGCTAGATATCTGAAGTCACTCAAAGAAGATGAAGGAGTAAAAGATCAAGAAAAAGGTGCTCCTGCTAAAGAAGGTCGCAGGAAAACTTCTACTTCTAGGGCTGCTGCCTTGAAAGATGTTTCAGAAGTTGTTCCTGAAGCTGCTGTGAAGAAGGAAAGAAGGACCAAAAGAAAATTTGATCATCCTTCTGATAATCAGGTGAAGGTAGTTCAGAATGTAGCTGCTGCTACTGTTGAAAAAGTTGTTCCAGAAGAAGTTATTGCTAAAGTTGTTCAGGCTGTTTCAATTGATTTTGAAAAGAATAAGAAGGAGGCTGCTGAGAAGAAGAAGAAGAAGTCAAATAAAAATGTTGAAATTGTTAAAACTGTTGAGAAGAAGAAGATCAGAAAAAGGAAGTTAATAATTAATGCCTCTGATGAAGATGAGGATGTTTAAGAAGCTGTGAATCAGCAAGCAAAAGCGGTGAATCAGCAAGCTAAAATCTCTCAAGGACCAACAACTCAAGCAGTTGAAGGTCAGAAGGTTGCTGTTAATGAGAAGGAAGCTCTGGAATCTGCCAGAAGGAGAGAAATCTCTCGTGGAAAGGTAAAGATTGTGATAGAGCAGAAGAGTAAGAAGCAGAAGAAGCTTGAGGTTGTGTTCGAAGCTCTTCAGAAGGTATCCAAAGGTATACATCTCTCTGAACCAGTAGCTGTTGCACAAACCCCTGAACCAGTAAATCAACCAGATAAAGCCCATCAGAATCACCCATAAAAGTTCATGTTCTCACACCTCCCTCTTCTCCTGTAACCAAAACCCTTACTCCTCCTCCTTCACCCACTCCAGATGTTCCCACTCTTCCTTCTCCACCCGCAACCAACTTTGCTTCTGACCAGGCCCTTGAAAACACTATTCTTGATATACCACCCCAACAAACTCTCTTTCCACCTCTCACAAATATATCCACCTCTCAACCACCTCTTCATGCAAACTCTGAACCCATTCCTTCCACCTCTCAAAACAACCCTAGTGGTTCTGATCTTCCAGATACTGCATCACATGAGCAATTGCTCCGTGACTGCAATTACACTCCCAAGCCTCATACTGAAGCTGAAATGGTAGTGTTAGATTCTGAGAACGAAGCAGAATCATCTTTTAGGTTGGATAGAGAACCTCAACCCTATTCTATCCCTAACCCTGACTCTCCAATAACCATAATAAAATCCCGCCAGGAATACTCTATTGGTGTAATTTTTGAATTGGTAAAGAGGAATCTCAGAAGAGTCTTTGATACTCTCAGAATCGCTGAAAGTGCTGGCCTGAATGATGTTGCTATGCGAAAGTTCTGGAGAATCTTCCGAAGAAAAGCTGATGCTTGTTTTGAAGAACTTCAGGAAGTTTGTGTAGAAGCTGCTCCACGGCCTTGTGGAATTCTGAGAAGCTATGAAGATTTTTGGTTCGCTCGTCTCGGAGGTAGATATATCTTTGAAGAGAAGAGATTTGTGGATGAGCTGGAAGAAGCAAGAATTACTGCTGCAATGGAAGCTAACCCTTGCAGGGAGATTGTGGTCTGGAGACCTCAATATCCTGTTCTGATTGGAGACTTCAGGACTCTCTTTGAATTTCTGAGGGAAAATCCTTCTGAGGAAGATCCAAGCTTGGTCATTCCAGAAGTTGTTGACCCACCAGAAGTTGAAGGTCCTTCTGCTCCACGGAATCTGGCTGTCATTCTTCAGGCTCTTGAGAATGGAGATTCTGAGGTTCCTGCTGCAGAGTATGGAGATGCTTCTATGGAAGAAGCAGATGCTGAAGATCATGTTGCTGAAACCATTCCTGTTGAGGAAAATCCTGCAAATGATCTGACTATGGAAGCTACGGATCAGAATGCCATCCCTCAGGAAAGAAGTTGTGAAGCTTCTTCTGATGAACCTTCTCGTCTCGCAAGGACTCTGGAAGTGATTCAGAAGAACCAGGATGAGCAGAGATCGATCAACGCTGAGTTTCGTGCTTTCATGGAGAGGCAGAATGAGAGCAATAATGGGATTCATGATATGCTGGCCAAGATCATGTCAAAACTAGGGTCATCTTAGTCATTGAGTCTTAGATTGTTTTCTTTTGTTTTGCTGCATCTGTTTTTCTATGCATCTTCCCTTGCCCTCTTGTACTTCTGAACCTTTTCTCCATGCTTAATGAAAATTATCCTTTTCTTCAAGTGTTTGTCTTTTTGTTTTTCATCTGAATCTTTTATGTTTTTGATGTTATGACAAAAAGGGGGAGAAAAATGTGATAAATGATCTGATTTATTTTATCAGTTGCTGGGAGAAAGGCTCCACATTTCTAACAGAACTTGCAAAGTTCTATGTCTTTGAGTGTTGTTTTGCAGAAATTGAAGATCCTCTTTAAAGCTCAACATGAGAAGCAAAGACATGGGGAAAAGCAATTCCATAAAGAATCAAGCTCATGGAAATTGAAGCAAGCTGAGTGCTATAAAGCTTCAAGAATCAGAAGCAAGAAGGAAGAATGTTCTGATATTCTGATGATAGAATATGTTTTCGTTCTTATTCCTTATATGTTCTGATGCATGTTTTTAGTTACAAAATATGCTCTGCAACATTATGTTTGTGTGCTCTGATAAATAATTATATGTTCTGATACATATTTTATGTTCTGATTCATTCATGCTGACTTTTGTTGTTTAGTTTGTTCTGTAACATTTCAGGATGTAAAGATGCTCTGATGATGCTCTGGTACATTCAACAATGTTCTGATACAATCTAGCATGCAATGACTCAAGAAGAAATTCAAGCTCTGAAGCTGTCCAATGGAAGCAAGAATTAGAAGCTATGAATATTCTGAAGATCTAGGAAATTCAAGTTCTGAAGCTGTCCTATGGAAGCAAGAATCAGAAGATGTGAATGTTCCGAAGATCTAAGCATATGTGAACGTCTCAACTGAAATACTCAAGGAAGTCTTTTATTTATAAAATTCTTCTAGTATTTATGTCAGGGGGAGATTATTTATCTCAGGGGGAGATTGTTAATCTCAGGGGGAGACATATTCACACACTATGTTTATATGCTTATGTTATAGCTGTGTAATTGTCTTTAGCCGTCTAATATTCTGATCGCAAATTCATATCATTTATGTATGTTTTTGTCATCATCAAAAAGGGGGAGATTGTTAGAACAAGATTTGTTTTGATCAACATTCTTACTTTTGATGATAACAAGCATATGAATTTTGTATGAGATAATGTGGTACTCTAATACTATGCAATTACCATTTCAGGAATTATATAAAGAGTATGCACAAAATCAGCACAAGAAGCACTGACTCAGAAGGTTCAACATGCAACATTAGAACATGGTCTGGCAAGACATCAGAAGATGGTCAAGCAGAATCAGAACACAGGTCTATGGAAGCATCAGAAGAACTTGAGATCAGAAGCAGAAGCACTGAAGTTCTCATGGTATCACGCTCAGAAGCACTTCAAGGTCAGAAGACAAGAAGATGCTCTGCACCAAGCTGTTTGACTCTGATGACATTCAAACGTTGTTTACACAAACATCAGATCAGAAGCAAGTACTAGACTAGCAGGCTACGCTGACTGACAAAAGGAACGTTAGAAGCTATTAAAGGCAACGTCAGTAGACACAGCGGAAACAAGGCTCGAGGTAGTTGACAAAAGAGTGAAACATTAAATGCAATGTTGTACGGAATACGCAAAGCATTAAATGCTCCCAACGGTCATCTTCTCAAGTGCCTATAAATGTGAAGTTCTGATGAGAAGCTAAATACAACACTTGTGTAACACCCGTATATTTTAATTTTTAATTTAAATGGAAATTTAACTTATAATTAGAATTATTGGTGGTTTGTGGGATTTAATTGGAAGAAAGATGGTTTATAGTATTGGGCCAAGTGTGGTATTAGTAAAGAGGGGGTGCTATGTTAGTAAAGCCCTTTACTAATTAAAATGTTATTTTTCATAAAAATAAGAAAAATTGGGAGAAAGGAAAAAGGAACGTGAAAAGCAGAGCAGAGGAGATGAGGGATTGGAAAGCTGGTACGTGAAGAGGAGCAATGGAGGGAGAGACCAATCAAGAATCTTTGGCTAAGGTAAGGGGGGACTCTCCGGTTATCATCTATTATCGTATTCTTGGATAATAATATTGATTAGGGATGTTGTTGAGTCAATTGGATTATATGTCGGGTTTAGGGAGGTTATGAATTGATGAAAATTGCATGGATTATTGATTGATTATGTGTTGTTTTGATGTGTGATGATGAATAATGATGCAATTGATGATTAACTGCCTGTATATAATGTTTAGAGTCAGTTTTGGACTCAAATTGGGTGAGATCGCAGGGTCTGACGCAGACCGGAAATTCTGCAAAATCGCCAGGCCGCGCCGCGAACCCCTGTTTGCGCCGCGAACCGTTGGGCAGAATTCCAAGAAGTTGTGATACGCTCAGGTCGCGCCGCGTCCTAGTGTTGGCGCCGCGAAGGCGTACTTGTTTTCTCGTATTGCGCCGCGTGCATAGGTTGGCGCCGCGAACGTGTTTGTGTGGTTCAGGTCGCGCCGCGAGTCTTGGTTGCGCCGCGTGCTGTAGCGATAGTTGTTTTCTTGAAAAGTTAAATGATGTGTACTTTCGAACCGTAGGTCTGTTTTTAGTGCCGTTTCGAGCACGATGAATCTTATGAGATAGCCTATGTTTTAAATGATGGAATGAGGTGTGAATCCAATTATTTTTAAATATGATTTTATTTCTTGGTGAATGATGTATTGTACATATATGTGATGAGATGTGTTAAATACATGCTACGTTGAAATATTAATCATGTGACGATTTGTTTAATTGGATGATATATTGTTGACATATATGATGAAATGTGACAATATAAGATGTTGTTTTGAAAAACATTATGATGTGATGATTTGTTGAGAGTTGTATGATGATGACTGATTTGTTTTGGAATGATGTGGATACATGTGTGTTCTTATTATTGATGATGATGATTGATGTGGACACATGTATGTTCTTCAATGATGATGATGATAATGATTGATTGTATTTGAATGATGCTAATGTATATAAACATACTTTGATGATGATGATGATGATGATGATGATGATGAAATGGGTATTTGATGATGTTACTCATTAGACATGACGATGGTATAAGTATGTTGTATATGTTGCATTCATTCATGTTCATTGATGATACTGTATCCATAAGGGTGTGTTGGATCAGTAAAGGGCATGATTCCCATTGTGTGGAATCTGTGCTGGCAGGGCCGTATCTGGATGATGTTGGATCAGTCATGGGTTATTCCCATAGGATGATGTTGGTACCACATGCATAGTGTCAGTTCATACATATGCATACTTTTATAACATGATTGGAAGTATTCCAGTGTTATAAATATTGATGACGTGTTGGTTGTGTGTTTTGTTGAATTAATGTTGAGTATGATTGTCTGTTTGAAAGATGTGTTTTGTTGGCGTTTGTGTAAATGATGGATGTTCCTGATAATCTGAATATGATGAAATTGGGTGAATAATATAACTATGATGTGTTGTTATTTAAGATGCAATAACATTTGTTAACTGTGATGAGACTCACCCTTACTGTTGACATTTTCAGATTGAGGATAGCTGCTTTCGACTTGGTGAGGATTAGCTCATAAGTCGGTTTAGTTGTTGTGTCGGTGTCATGCTCTGATAGATGTAACACTGGGAACGCGATGTTTTGAGTTTCGATTATAACTCTATTGTTTATTTTATTTGAAGTCTGATGCATTAACGATGTAATGTTGACTTGATGATTTGATTCCGCTGTGTAAACATGATTTTTATCTAATGAGTTATAATTCAGATGTTTCAGTGAATGCATGACATATGCCGAACGTGTGTTTTCTTTTATTTTTGAATTGTGACACTCTTTACATGTCTACTCTGATTTAATTTTGTTAATTGTCGTGGGGTATTAGAGGGGTGTTACAATAGTGGTATCAGAGCAGGTCGGTCCGTCCGGCCAATTGTTGAGTCAGTTGAGTTGCGCGACAGTTGTATATTGTCGGCATTTTATTCCTTGGTACGCGACATGTGAGTGAATCACTGTCGGTACTTGGTTGTTTGTTGCAGGTGTTGGATTGAAACAAGTGGGGGAGAAGCTTCGCTTCTCGGTGATGTTTCAGTTGTAAGAAGATTGATTCAGTAGGCTGTTGTTGGCAACAGTGCGAGCGTTGTTGGAGTTTGTTGTTTTCCAAATTGAAGGTGACTTGGAATTAAGACTTCACTGGGAATTGAGTTGGAACATCTTGAAGGAAGATGATTAGAGGTAATTGACAGTTATTGTAAGAGAAGGAAATTGGAAAGTTGCGATGTGTCAGCTTTACTGGTGTACTGCGAAGATGTCAGTTGAGTAGCCTTACGTCTCGGAAGAGATTCAGCTGCAAGTTTGCAAAGAGGATTGCTGTCGTAATGTTCCAGAAATCGCACTTCGGCAATAGGATGTGTTGCTCAAGTCATAAGAATGTTTGGAAGTGCAGAGATACGATAAGGGGCTGTTTGGAATGTGATAGAGTTGAAGAGAATGAGCTTTGGAGTGAGATTTTCGTAAGCAAAACGCAGGAAAATTGCTGAATAGCTGCAGAACTTCGAAAATTCATAACTGGAGTTCTGGACATCCGAATTAAGTTCCGTTTGAAGCGTCGGAAAGCTAACGAGATGAACTTTGTTATAAAAATAGTTGCAGCAGCTGTAACATATTTAATTGTGACAGGATGACTTTGGAAAGAGGTGGAGTTACGGTTACTCTTGTTCTTATAACTAGACTTGTTTATTGGTACTGCACGGGATGTCAGTGTCAGTGTTGAATGGATCGAAGGAATAATTAGAAGGTTTGTTGAGGAGTAATTTTAAGAGTTGAATTTACCAATTGAGGAGTTTTGGATATATCGTATAGAGTGTCGCTGCATGATGTCAGTGTTGCATTTTCGGGCAATAATTGGAAAATTCATATCTTGAGTTCCGAGTGTCGGATTAATGTGCCGTTTGAACCTACGAGGAGGAGGGATTGTGTTCTAATTTATGGAAGAGTTATAAATACAGTAGAGTGACCCTATGAGGAGAGGTTCTGAAGTCGGTTATGGAAGCGTGAAACTTGTTGAATAAGAATGCCTACTACCGCGATTGTTTGAAACGACGTGGAGTAGAACATGTTGTTGATGAATAAGTCGACGAGATGTTCGGTCACAAAGATGATTTGAATACCGATGGATTTTAGTGAATGAGTAAATTAGTAGTAAAGGTGAAGTAAACTTTAGAACCCTTGGAATCGTATTTATGATGGCAAAGTAACGATAAGTATAAAAGAAGAATTGTAGGGAATCTCTAACATTTGTTGACGTGAGGAAGACTTTGTTGAGATTCCGAGTGGGATGATATTTGGACGTGAAGGATGTAATAGAATTTGGATTAAAACCACGAGTTATGAATGTTGTCTTGGTCGTGCAGGTTAATTGTATGGCTCAAGATTCGAAGTGTTTAGTGATCATAAGAGTTGAAGTACCTCTTTGATCAGAAAGGGCTTAATATGAGGCAGTAGAGATGATTAGAGTATATTTTTTTAGGATTAGGATTTTGGTTTGAATTACCATCCTAATGAGGAAGATGTTGTGCTATTGTGTTGCGTAAGAAGTCTTTAAATGTCGGTGCTAATGATGAATGAGTTGGATTTAATTGGACAATTTAGAGACTTGAGTTAGTATGTGAAGGCACTCCTAATAGTGTTAGATTGAGTATGCTAGAAGATGACTAGTGGTATTCTTGACGAGATTAGAGAAGGTCAAAAAGATGATGTTGAGTTGATCGATAAGTTGACTTTGAATTACCAAAGTAAAGGCGGTGAATTCAGAATCGACGAAAACGATGTAATGAGGTTGAGTGATTGGATTTGTGTAACTGATGTTTTGAGCTTCAAAAGGATATTCTAGAAGGACACCGTAGTGAATTATTGGACTATGACGATGTTAATGAATTTGGGTGCAAACTCGGAAAGGGACACTATTATGTAGTAACGACGGTTTATGCTTAAATATGATTTTCAACTAATATTGACAAATTTAGGACTTGATCACCCTAAATCTCTTGTTGGTAGTAGATGGAATCATATAGAAGAGATAAGCTTGTTTTGTTACCTTAATGGTATAAGATGTGACAAATGCGAAACCGTGGGAATAATCACTCACTATGTTGTATGAATTTATGAAGAGGTGAATATGAAAGAGTGCAACATGATGGACAAATGACTTAAGACGGGTAATCAGAGTCGCGCAGCGAAAGTTGATGTGGAGTAGTGTTATGAGTACTACTTGTGGCAAGTGAGGAATTAATATGTCAGGAGCCTACATAGAGAATATGTGTTGATCTATATGTTAGATTTAGAATCTAGTGGATGTAAGGATGTCGTGTCGGAGAATTATAACTCTTTTGAATAATTGCCGAGATGATGAATATGTTATTACGGTTGTACGTAGTTAACGAGTATGTATTCGGCGGAATTAAAACGAAGAGTTGCTGCTATATGACGTTGTAATAATTTTGTGTTGTTGTTAAGGGGTTATTATAGATTCCAGATATAATGAGGAATTATACTCTAGGAAGAGAGAAATTGATTTAATTCTTAGAAAAGAGCGAAACTCAATTTGAGTTGTTTTGTAAGAAATGGCGTATTGAGGCTGATGAGCGTGATTATAATTACTTGTGTGTACTCGTTCCGATGGCCGGAATGTTTAATAGATGTAGTAACTCAGGAATTTGTTTTTGAGTGCGAGTAAGAATTATTGAGTGGTAAATTGGTACCATGAATGATGAAGAATGATTCTTGAACGAATAAGTAAAGAGAGTCGGGATCGGGTAAAGCTCAGAAGTCTAATTGGTATAGATGATTGTGATGAGTAGTCAGAGTAATGCGAAAAAAACGGAATGTAAAGTGTTGGATAATCGATGGCTTGACTTAAGAGGAGTCAGATAATTGGAATTCAATGGTATAGGAATATGAGTATTGAGTTTCTTGAAGGAAGCGGTTGGTGAAAAGTGTAAGTATTATTTTATCGCTCAGATGGAAGAGTATGTCTAAGGTTGGTATGTTTGGTAGATGGTATGCATTACTGTAGTGTTGATCAGTGTGATCATACTATAGATTGTGTAATTGTATTACTCGGCTGTTGTGCGTATTGTATAGGTTGTACCTCAATGTTCTGTGGTTGTTAACCTTTTGGAGCTATAGCGAGTAGTATACTTTTGGATAGTCAAATGCGACGTAAGAACTGGGATTTGAATGTATGAAACATGTTTCCTGTTGGTTATGTTAGATGGATTTTGAGGATTGGCCGATGGTAATGTTAATTGGGAGCTGGAGAGTCAGGTGGAGGACTCTTATACGAGCTGGTTACTTGAGGTATGTTTTCGAGGACGAAAACTCTTTTAGTGGGGGAGAGTTGTAACACCCGTATATTTTAATTTTTAATTTAAATGGAAATTTAACTTATAATTAGAATTATTGGTGGTTTGTGGGATTTAATTGGAAGAAAGATGGTTTATAGTATTGGGCCAAGTGTGGTATTAGTAAAGAGGGGGTGCTATGTTAGTAAAGCCCTTTACTAATTAAAATGTTATTTTTCATAAAAATAAGAAAAATTGGGAGAAAGGAAAAAGGAACGTGAAAAGCAGAGCAGAGGAGATGAGGGATTGGAAAGCTGGTACGTGAAGAGGAGCAATGGAGGGAGAGACCAATCAAGAATCTTTGGCTAAGGTAAGGGGGGACTCTCCGGTTATCATCTATTATCGTATTCTTGGATAATAATATTGATTAGGGATGTTGTTGAGTCAATTGGATTATATGTCGGGTTTAGGGAGGTTATGAATTGATGAAAATTGCATGGATTATTGATTGATTATGTGTTGTTTTGATGTGTGATGATGAATAATGATGCAATTGATGATTAACTGCCTGTATATAATGTTTAGAGTCAGTTTTGGACTCAAATTGGGTGAGATCGCAGGGTCTGACGCAGACCGGAAATTCTGCAAAATCGCCAGGCCGCGCCGCGAACCCCTGTTTGCGCCGCGAACCGTTGGGCAGAATTCCAAGAAGTTGTGATACGCTCAGGTCGCGCCGCGTCCTAGTGTTGGCGCCGCGAAGGCGTACTTGTTTTCTCGTATCGCGCCGCGTGCATAGGTTGGCGCCGCGAACGTGTTTGTGTGGTTCAGGTCGCGCCGCGAGTCTTGGTTGCGCCGCGTGCTGTAGCGATAGTTGTTTTCTTGAAAAGTTAAATGATGTGTACTTTCGAACCGTAGGTCTGTTTTTAGTGCCGTTTCGAGCACGATGAATCTTATGAGATAGCCTATGTTTTAAATGATGGAATGAGGTGTGAATCCAATTATTTTTAAATATGATTTTATTTCTTGGTGAATGATGTATTGTACATATATGTGATGAGATGTGTTAAATACATGCTACGTTGAAATATTAATCATGTGACGATTTGTTTAATTGGATGATATATTGTTGACATATATGATGAAATGTGACAATATAAGATGTTGTTTTGAAAAACATTATGATGTGATGATTTGTTGAGAGTTGTATGATGATGACTGATTTGTTTTGGAATGATGTGGATACATGTGTGTTCTTATTATTGATGAT
This sequence comes from Vicia villosa, assembly GCF_029867415.1. NCBI lineage: Eukaryota > Viridiplantae > Streptophyta > Magnoliopsida > Fabales > Fabaceae > Vicia > Vicia villosa. Next base: position 45,616,760 of record NC_081186.1, on the reverse strand, counting down.
GATGATTGATGTGGACACATGTATGTTCTTCAATGATGATGATGATAATGATTGATTGTATTTGAATGATGCTAATGTATATAAACATACTTTGATGATGATGATGATGATGATGAAATGGGTATTTGATGATGTTACTCATTAGACATGACGATGGTATAAGTATGTTGTATATGTTGCATTCATTCATGTTCATTGATGATACTGTATCCATAAGGGTGTGTTGGATCAGTAAAGGGCATGATTCCCATTGTGTGGAATCTGTGCTGGCAGGGCCGTATCTGGATGATGTTGGATCGGTCATGGGTTATTCCCATAGGATGATGTTGGTACCACATGCATAGTGTCAGTTCATACATATGCATACTTTTATAACATGATTGGAAGTATTCCAGTGTTATAAATATTGATGACGTGTTGGTTGTGTGTTTTGTTGAATTAATGTTGAGTATGATTGTCTGTTTGAAAGATGTGTTTTGTTGACGTTTGTGTAAATGATGGATGTTCCTGATAATCTGAATATGATGAAATTGGGTGAATAATATAACTATGATGTGTTGTTATTTAAGATGCAATAACATTTGTTAACTGTGATGATACTCACCCTTACTGTTGACATTTTCAGATTGAGGATAGCTGCTTTCGACTTGGTGAGGATTAGCTCATAAGTCGGTTTAGTTGTTGTGTCGGTGTCATGCTCTGATAGATGTAACACTGGGAACGCGATGTTTTGAGTTTCGATTATAACTCTATTGTTTATTTTATTTGAAGTCTGATACATTAACGATGTAATGTTGACTTGATGATTTGATTCCGCTGTGTAAACATGATTTTTATCTAATGAGTTATAATTCAGATGTTTCAGTGAATGCATGACATATGTCGAACGTGTGTTTTCTTTTATTTTTGAATTGTGACACCCTTTGCATGTCTACTCTGATTTAATTTTGTTAATTGCCGTGGGGTATTAGAGGGGTGTTACAACTTGCGCACCATCCAGAATCGCTGTCAAATTCAAAAACTCTCAAACTTCATCATCAAGCTCACTACATTGCTGTTGTAATATCTTAGTGAGATTTAAGCTTAAACTTAAGAGAAAATCACATTTGTGATAATAGCTTTATAAGAAGCATTGTAACTCTTAAAAGAATTTATTTACATTAAGTTGTAAGAACTAGAGTGATCAGGTTGTTGATCAGTATACTCTTGCAAGTCTTAGAAGTTGTCTAAGTAGTTTGTTCCTAGAGTGATCAGGTTGTGATTAGGATACTCTAGAAGACTTAGCAGTTGTCTAAGTGGAAAACCATTGTAATCAAGTGTGATTAGTGGATTAAATCCTCAGGTGAGGTAAATCACTCCAAGGGGGTGGACTGGAGTAGTTTAGTTAACAACGAACCAGGATAAAAATCATTGTTCAAATTGTTTTTATCTTACAAGTTTTAAGGCTACACTTATTCAAACCCCCCCCCCCCCTTTCGAAGTGTTTTTCTATCCTTCAGTATACCTCTTAAATTCAAGTGGATCAACAAAGAAGCTTTTCCATAGGATCATTAGGCTTTTATCATTTCAATTGTAATTTCCTAAGTTGCTAAGTTGTATTTGGTGTAAACTTATATCTTTTGACTACTGATTCAAATAAAATGCGCATGCACGTTTTCGAATTCAATTCATTCATTTCACATCTTTCATCTACCTTCACTTTTCATAAATATCAATTATTCGCTTCCATCTTTGATCTTTCACTTTTAACAAACTTTGAGGGAGAATGATGTAAATACAAAATAACTGAATTTGGCTTATGTATGCTTTCCATGTAAGACCGAGATGACGATGTAAGGAATTGTTTCACTTCTTAAACAAGGGATAAATAAGGAAGTTAATCCGTAGTCACCCCCTCGAGCCAGGAGTTGGAGTTTTGTTCTATTTTTTAAACAAAAAACCTTATTGAGTCATAAATCATTAAGCCATGCATTCATTGAGTCATTGCACTCTAGTGTCAAGCCATGCATATCATCTCATTCGTCTATCATACTCTCATAGCATGATCATAAAGCCTAACCTTGATTGGCAAATTCCAAGCTTACTTGGCACCCAATACCTACGTATCAAATACATGGACAATTCAATATCAACAAATAAAGGGTATTGGGGAGTCAGGAAGTTCAAAGACCCAATGGTCTAAAAGGAGACAAAATTTTAGAATTTCATTCATAACATTCTACGCATATGCAAAATCACAAGCACTATCTGTCGCGGGGAAAAATCGTTATCCTTTTTTCGGGATGAGTGCTCAAAAAATTGATTTTTCTTTTGTTCCGACCAAACTTTTTATTGTTTCCAAAGTAGGAAAAGGAAAAAAGCTGCAATAACCTAAAAAGTGGGGGAGAGATTCCGGGTAAGAGGGTTGGTTATACGAAGGGAAGGTATTAGCACCCAACGTATCTATAGTACTCTATAGGTTTCTTTGTTTTGTTTATTTCATTCTTTGTAGTGGAGGTTCTTGTGAGAAAGAGGTGGGACCTAAGGTGTTTGTTTGATTATGCTCGCAAAGATCGTCGCGATCCTCTGCATACATATCCCTTAGAGGGAATCAGAGCATCTATAGCTCGGGTCTACGGGTGCTAAGGTTTGAGTGGTTTGAGGGAGAAGTTTTGCTCGCCAAGGATACGACCTTGTGCCTACGTATTCTCAAAGGGATGTTGAGAAAGTCAGAGCAATCGTAGTTCCCACTTATGCTAGTGGAAGCAAAGGAAAAGAGACAAATGTCATCTCAATGTTCGATGTATCTAATCTATATCATCACATACATCTGTTTGATTTTTGTTTGAAAATCTTTTCATTATAAGCCCTGGGCCATGCCACTTATGGTGCTTAGAATGATAAAGATGCTTTTTAGCCAGCCTTGTGGCCAAAACTTTCAATGAAGTCAGCCTTGTGACAAAAAGTTTTGATTAATCAGCCAGCCTTGTGGCAAAAGTTTCAATGAAGTCAGCCTTCTGACAAAAACTTTGATTAATCAGCCAGTATGGTGGCAAAAAGGTTTGATTGATTAGCCAGCCTTGTGGCAAAAAAGTTTGATTGATTGATTGATTGATTGTGATGATATAGAAGAGATACTCCTATCATAGAGATGATAAATGTCTAATCTCCTAGGGTATTTGATTTGGATATTGGGGATGCTTATAAGAAGCCCGTGGGTCCTTGTACGAAGCCCAAGAGGAGGCTATCCGAGGGTCCTTGCATTGTAAGCCCAAGAGGAGGCTATGGGAGGGACAATCCAGGGTCCTTGCATTGTAAGCCCAAGAGGAGGCTATGGGAGGGTCACTCGTTTGTACAAAGCCCAAGGGGAGGCATGGTATAGTTGGTTTGAGTTCTTAGAGCGATTTCACCGGGAAAGCATACTCTATGTCCTAACCTAAACTAGGGAGATTCTTTGCACGAAGCCCAATAGGAGGCTATGGGGAACCTAGTGTTGTACTAAGTTGAACAAGCATATATATAACACAATCACAAGTATGAACAAGTACGAACAAATATGAACAAGTACATGAACAAATATGAACAAGTATGAACAAGCACATATATATGACAAGGTGTGTGTATATAATGGAGTTTATGAAGGAAATATACCTGTAAGCATGATCCATTTGTATACACGGGGGCTCGGGACTTATACTCGGGGAGAGGCCCATTGGAGTTTATTCAAAGCTATGTAAACAGGTATTTACAAAAGGGCTCGGGACTTATACCTACATGGAGGCCCATGTTTTATTTTATAAAACATGGTTGATTGTTTATTTACAGACGCGTCGTTTGAAAAACTGTTTGAAAGTTTGTTTTGAAAGAAGTTTTTTTTGTATAAAGAAAAAAGGAAAGGGTATGTACAAAAGGGGCTTGGGACTTATACCTACATGGAGGCCCATGGTATTTTTGAAATCAATTAATCAATCCACAAAAGATTTAATCAATAGTTTTTTTTTGAAAAGAAAAACTCAAAAAGAAATGGTTCATCATTTTGAAAAACGGTGATCGTTTGTTTCGAAACGATTTGAAATTTTGAAAGAAATCAAATCAATTAAGATAAACACAAAGATTATACTTAATTAACACCTAAATGATTAGGGTTTGATCACAAAATATTTACAAGTGATTAGGTTTGAAAAATCGAGTGAAAAAACAATATTTAAAGTATTTAAAAACACTTAAAATATGTCATTTTATACTTAATTAAAAATGTATTAAATAAAGATATTTTTGTGATTTTTTTTTTGATATTCATAAAATATATATATTAAAAAAGAGGTGTGTAAAAAATGAAGCAAAAATGAATTGATTTGGTTAGTTAATTAATTGGTTAAAGTTGTTAAGAAAAAATGAAGAAAAACAAGTGTTAAAAAAAATGGTTTGGTCCTGCCAGGGTTTGAACCCACGCCCTCACTCTCACCAGCCAAAACACTTGCCAACTGAGCCACGCTTGTGGCCTGTAATACATACGCGTTCCATTAAATATATTTTAAAACAAGAATTTGAATTTTCTGAAACAAAAACGCGCCAAGAACACAACCCTAACTGATTTTTGAAAATCATTGAAACTGTGTTGTTTTGATCAAGTAAAGGGTCTATCTCACTCGGTTTTTCACGAGGAACATCATGGTGATCTTTAATTTCATTTATTTTTGCTCTAAGATGATTAATTTTCTGATGAACACGAAGAACCCTAATATGACAAATCATTGTGAAATCGTGTATGATCATGATATGATGCAATTGATTGAGGGTTATTATTCAGTGATGGTGCAGAAACAAGATGGTAACTCAATTTTTCATTTATGATGCATGTATGATAGAGTTTGAAGTTCATGAGCACTTACCTTAAAAACGGCTCAACTGAGGATCGAATTCTGCAAATGAAGGATTCCAGATATGGTTTCTTGATCTGAACAACATCAGTGGACCTTATGGAACATGTTTGAATGCTTGGAACAGTCTGAATTCACCTGAGCAAGGCCATAGAACCTGATCTGCAGTTGCTTCAAGTATGAATCGAGCTTGATGATTATGAGGTTACAGATCATATGTGAGTGTTTGGATAGTTCATATGTGACATGTATGAGGTGTTGGAAGTGTTAGTTTGGACAGAAATGATCTTGAATGAAAATTGGCATGATAAGGCTTATGTTATGCATATTTGAGAAGTGAGGTAGTGATTCTGAGTTCTTGGTGTTTTTGGGGTATATGGATGGATCAGACACATCACATATGGTGTTTATGAGTTGTGGGAAGCATCACTTTGCTCAGAACTTCAAAGGTTTGGAGGTTGGGATTTCTACCTCACTTTGAAACTTGAGACTTGCAATTCAAGAAAGAAGAGAGAAAACCTATAATTGTGAGGTTTTGGTGTCCTTTGAAGAGTGATTTGCACCTCTATTTATAGGCCAAGAGTTCTGAATGCAGAGCTTGGCAAGTTGATCAAAGATTGGTGATTTGGCACTTAAGAGATAGAAAGGAATCTTACCATTAAATGCATATGGTTAAAAAGTGACTTAACCATGGTTATTTCTCTAGCCTCTTATCCTCTTCCATTCTGATCTTCAAATCAGAAAATATCTTCAATTATTGCATCTATGCATCATTATTTGGATCATTTGGCAAAATGGCTCATAACTTTGGCAAAATGACTTGAAATTTCAAGTGAAAAGTTCACTAATGTCAAAATTCAAAACCATGGCTACACTTCATATTTTTTCATGCTCTTGGACATTTTGGAAAGCTCATATTACACACTTCAAAACCCTAGTTGAAAGTTTCTTCAAGACTTTTAGGGAAATGGGTGAAAAAGATCCATGAACTTTGAAGAAAATGAAGTTTTAAGTGAAATTTTCAAAAGATACCAACTTTGAAGCTCCATATCTCTTAAATGGTTGATCTTTTGGAAAAAAATTATATGTGACAAAGTTGTTCATTGGATCAAAATCTACAACTTTCATGTTGGAAGTTTTTTTCAGTTTGTAGGTGAAATTTTGAGTTATTCCCTTCCAAAGTTTGGAAAAAACCATTGAAAAACACTTACAATTTTTCTAAGTATGGAAAGTCAAACTTTTGACTTTTTGATTCTTGATTGATTTTCTTGATTTTTCTTGATCAAATGACTTCATATATCATATATTGATGATTTAAAACTTCAAAAGTCATGGTTGACCAAAATTCCCCAAAAGTCAATGGTGATCTTGTACAGTTGACTTTTTCAGACGTATCGCGTTTCTGGAAATTTCAAATGAACCAGGCTATCCTCACCAAATGAGTGGTATGATTGGATCACATTGAGCTATTGGAGGACCTTGAGCCATGGTTTAAGTTGTGGCACCATGTTCTGATAAAAAATTCAGTTGTTCAGGTGATTTAGGTCAAAAACCCTGATTGTCGATCTGATGAAATTGATGACTGTGGATCTTGAATTGAAACACAATTTCCATTGGATGTTGTCATAGGGATTATTAGAGGATGATTGAAATCTTTGATTGACTCCCTGGGGATTTTTAGGGTTTCCCAAATGTGATCCCTGATTTCAGTCCCTGATAGTTCAAAACTCTAATTCTGATGACTTGAAATTTCACTGTTGATCAATCCTTGTGTAGGAGATGTCTTGAGCCAATAGATTAGGTCAAAATGATGCACTTGGGGTCTTGAAGTCATGTCCCAAGTCATTAGGTCAAATCCTGAGCAAAAGTCAAGGGTGTGCTATCTTCAGTCAAAACCCTGATTTGGTTGATTCAGAGCCTTTGAGCTTGTTGAAATGAATCTTTGAGGACCAAATGTTTATTGTTGATGAAGATGATTCATTTGAGATGAAGGGAGAACAAAACCCTAATTGATTGTTACTTGTACTGATGAATGATTTCTTGTTTAAATCCTGCTGAGTCACAAGTAACAAACACAGGCTATGCAATTTGTTAGAGATGCAAATGATGCATATGCAAATGATATGAGGTGGTATCTTAGGTAAAAAATTGGGGTATGACACTATCATTTATCAATTGGCATAAGCATTGTCATCAAACTCTGGTTTCAATCCTATGTCATCTATCCCCTAGGTAGCGATAAATGTACAAATTCCAGGATACAACCTGCTATGTTTAGTTTCCAAGCTTTAGCAGCTGTTTTTCAGATTTATTCAACATCGCTTAGTTAGTCCCTTGGCGTAAACAAAGTTGATACCTACATCATTTACTCCCCATGTTGTAGTAAATACGTAAAACCGTAACCGTTCATGTTAGTCCCGAGCAATGATACGTTATAATTTTCAATCTTATTCGATTAGTCCCTTGGCAATGATAAGATCCACCTCGCATTATCCATCCCTTAGGTAGTGATAGATAAAGAGAAATCTGCAATGCAACTTGCTCTTTTAGTCTCCAAGCTTTAGAGAGTCAATTCCCCAAACATTCTCCAGCAGGCTGTCATCAGCAACAGATGTGAGCAACCTCACGCACTTCAATCGATAAAAGACTTGAGCAGCCTAACGCACTTCAATCAAAGACGTGAACAACCTCACACAATTTTCATCAACCATTTAAGACGTGAGCAGCCTCACGCGTTTTCCATTAGCATAAAGACGTGAGCAGCCTCACGCGTTTTCCATTAGCATAAAGACGTGAGCAACCTCACATATTTCTTTATCCGCGTTTCATAAAAGACGTGAGCAGTCTCACGCAACCTCACTCACTATTCATTTTTAGGAAGCCTTACGAAGCATGATCAACCTCATGCATTCATTAGCCATCCGTATGTAAGGAGCCTTACATAAAAAATCGTGAGAAGCCTCATACTTTTCAATCGTATGATTGATGTCTCCCGGTAACCTTACAGATGTTAGGAACCTTGTTGTTCATTTCACCTTTCCTAGCCACCAAGTTGATACTATTCTAGTAACCATACTGATGTTTGTGTAAAGCCCAATTCCCATCTGGCACATCATTTCAAAAGCCCAGTTCTCGTATAACATATCATTTCAAAAGCCCAGTTCATGTCTGACATATCATTTCAAAATCCCATTTCCCGCCTGGCACATCATTTCAAAAGCCCAATTCCTGTCTGGCGGATCATTTCAAAAGTTCAGTTCCCGTCCTGGCCAATTACTTCAAAGCCTAGTTCTTGTCTGGCATATCACCTCAAAGTCCAATTCTCGTCCTAGAAAACCATTTAAAAGCCCAGTTCCCTCCTGGAAAGCCATATAAAGCTAATTCTCATTTGGTATTCAGTTCTCGTCTGACTTTAACATTAAAATCCAATTCTCGTTTGGTAGTCAGTTCTCGTTTGACTGTTACATCAAAATCCAATTATCGTTTGGTAGCCAGTTCCCGTCTGGTAGTCGGTTCTCGTCTGACGGTAAATTCGAAACCATTTCTCGTCTGGTAGTGTTCCAATTCCCGTTTGGAAGCTAATTCTTATCCCCAATCCCCGTTTGATAGCCCGCCTTAAACACTGGTTCCGTAGTTCAAATAACATGGGCATTGCATTTATCGCATCATTTCAGTTTATAACATTATCATATCAAGCATACATACCATGCATCATGCATACTGTCATACCCTAATTTTTAACCCCCTTGAGATGTCACATTTCAACTACTTCATCAACTCAAAGCAGATACCCAGAGCAGTCACTTGTTCACTAAGTACTCAAGTAAGGGTTTCAAGTCAGGCGATTCAGGCAAAGGATCAATCAAAGATGGAATTGATCCTCAACACAATCATATGGCTCAAGATGTGTCATTCATCTACACATGATCTCCAGTCTCAAGAGATCAAGCCTCAAATCCATCAAGGTCACCAGATTAGGGTTTTTAAGCCTATCAGGGATTGAAATCAATGCTTTTACTTGGGAAGACTCATAAAGCTTCAAATCATGATCCAAAGAGCTCAAGCATCTTCAAATAATTCCTATATAAATATCTAATGCAAGATGTACTTCAATTCAAGTTCAACAAACCCCAATTTCATCTGGCCCACAATTAGAGTGTGTTTGGTTCAAGGTAGATACAAGGGAGGGGGGAGGGGAAATTTTTAATTAAATATGTTTGGTTCAAATTTAAGGAGGGGAAGGGAGGGGTGGAGGGGAGCAAAATCCCTCCAAACCTCACTTTTTGTGTTCCTCCGAACTGGGGGGATTTGGAGGGGAGGGAATATGAATTTTAATACGTAAAAAATTATTATATTTACTAAAATATCCTCAGTTTAATTTTAATATTTCAAAATTATTTATTTTCTTTCGTGTTAATGCTTCTCTTCTATGTGAGTTTTCTCGATTATTTCCATCAACTTATTATAACTATTATCCACCTTCACATTTTTTTTTCAAATTTTTTTTACTTAATACAAATCATAATCATTGCATTATTTTTATAATTTTTTAATATTTATTTATGTTCATTTTTTCTTCTAATTTTGTTATTTATCCTATTATATTTTCTTTTATATCAAATTTTAAATCATTCACTTTATTTTATTTTTTGTTTATTCATTTTATTAAAAAATTTAAATTATTAGTTTTAATAATAACTTATTTTATGTATTTGTTTTGTTAGATGATTCATCACTATTTAAAAATTGTTATTAGCATATAGTTTCATTTGTGTCGGAGAGTTATAATCTGAATCAAGTGTATTCAGTTTATTAACGTTATGGTAAATTATAACGTTTTAGTCCCTCAATATTAAAAAACTTATTACCAAAAAAATATTTATGAATTTTTCATATTTGAATATTATATCACTTATATAAGATCATAAGGGTAAAAATGTAATTTATTTATAAAACCCTTTCCTCCCCTCCTGAACCAAACATATTTTATTTAAAATCCCTCCCTTCCCCTCCCCTCTCTTATTTTGAACCAAACACTTATCTGATTAAAAAAATCTCTTACCTCCCCTCCCCTCCCCTTCCCTCCTTTAAAACCCCTCCCCCTCCCTCTCATTTGAACCAAACAGACCCTTAGGGTTTTGACTAAATTCACCTGAAAAGTTGACTTTTGTCCAGGACAAGATCCCATGGCTCAAATCATAGCTCAAAGACCTCTAATGCTTCAATATAATCCACTCACATCATTCATTTAGAGAGGAGAGCTTGATTCATTTGAAATCTCCAAAAGTGCAATTCATTTGGAAAAGTCAACTATTTGAGATCACCTTTGACTTTTTAGAAATTCGGCCAACTATGGAATTTTAAGGATCAAAATCATCAACATATGATTATTTAAGTCATTTGATCAAAGAAATTCAATAAAATCAATCAAGAATAAAAAAGTCAACAAAATTCAAAGTTGGAAATTTCAAAGACTTTAAAAAATTCTAAGTGTTTTCAAGTGTTTTCGTCATAACTTCATGGGCAAATAACTTCAATTTTCAAGTACAAGCTGAAAAAAACTTCTAACATGAAAGTTGTATATCTTGATCCAATGACCAACTTTGACACAAACAACATTTCCTCAAAAGATCAACCATTTGAGAGATATGGATTCATAAAGTTCCTTCCAAAAAAACACTTAAGTGTTTAACCCTAATTTTTTCTCAACTTTATGGCCAATTTTCACCAAGTTCTCAAATTATGTTGAGGAAACACCAAACAAGTGAATTGAAGTACATAATCTAAGCTTTCCAAAAAGTATTAGATCATCTCTTAAATCAATTTGAGCAAAGACTTATGCATGGTGGAAGTAAGGTCCTTAAAGATATTTCTCTTTTCTTCATGCTTAAGCTTCTCTCCAAATGACATCACCAAGCTTTCCTCAGTCTCTTACTATCTCAGTCCAATTTCCTATAAACAGAGAGCTCTTTCTCATTCAAATTCACTCCAAAGCAACTTCAATTCTTGCTTTCCTCAAAATCTCTCCTTTTGCTCATTTTTCAAAAGTTCGTGGAGTGAAGAAGAGAATTTTTCAAATCAGAACTTTTCACTTGAAAATGAGCATTCACACACCTCAAACACATCATATATGAGCTATCCAAATACTCATCCATGATTTTGTCATACCCCAAAATTTGCCCTATCAATTTTAACATCCATTTATTCTAGATAAGCCATATCACTAAGTTATATATATATATATATATATATATATATATATATATATATATATAACTCTTTTTTTAATTTACTATTTAAATTTATTCTAAAAGGGGGGTTCTATTAAACTAGTGGGCTTAACATTTAAAGTGTTAAGCCCATTTCTAAAAAAAACCATTTAATTCATAAGTGGAGGTGTACTTTCTTTTAGAAAATCATGTTGGGTTCAATTAGACTTAGGCCCATTAGAACTAATTAAAATTCTTATGTCATAATTTATCAAAGTGTCTAAATGTTTATTTTTAATACTTTAATTTGGATTATATCCTTATCCTTATTATTATCGAAAATATTTTATATAAACACCATCATTTTATGTTTATTCAAATATATCAATATTATCAATCATTTTATACTTTTGAGTTTTTATGACATTATTAATCATTTAAGTTATTATTATTATTATTACATATTAAAGTGATTAAAAGTTAATTAGTTGATAAAACTATTTTGATTAAACTTATTAATCATTACTATTAACTTATTTTAAAAAAGTTTTAATGCTAATTAAACTTTAGAGAGTAGTTGACCGAAGTCAACTAGGGTTGTTTTGAAACCCATCTTTCTCCTTCAACCTCCAACAGCGGCACCTCCCTCATCTAACTCTGCACAAATCCTAAAATCTTAACCGCCAAGCCCAAATTTAGATCTTGAACAAAATTAGAACAAAACTAGAACCAAATTGGAGGCAAATCAAGACATAAAAAAGGAAAATCAAATAAAATCAGAAAATATATTGAATCAAATGAAGAAAACTATTTTTACATTGAATGTTCAGATACAATCGAATATCCAACCTTAATTCCTATTTCTACAACAAATCTCAATCTTTAAAACAAAATCAAATCATACAAACAATTCGTAATAACTTAAATCTAAAAAGTCCTAATTGAATCAAACTTTAATCACTATAAATCAAAAGCTAAACTAATTGAGAAAGAAAAAAAGAAAATCGGGAAACCCTTGTTGCTATGAATTGACCCATTCACCAAAGCTCCTTGTTTGAAAAAAGGATTAGGGTTCATCATCAGAACTCTAATTCCCCTGAGCTAAGCCTCATCTGATCAGTACCTGCAAAATAGAGAGAAAGAGAAGGAGATTAGAGACACGGGTTCAGAAAGAACAATAAACGGAAAATTCAAATTCATGATTGTCGCCCTCGGTTTTTTACCATACCTGAACTGACTCTTTTTTATTTCTGCTTTTGTGTTTTTGTAAATCAGAGAGTCGCCACCGACTTTTATTTTATCCAATCAAGGAAAGGTTTATAAAAGAAAAAGAAAAAGACCTTTAAGAAATTCTGGGTAAGGGGGTAGGTTATACAAAGGGAAGGTGTTAGCACCCTTTGTATCCATGGTTATCCATGGGCTCTTTAATTTGCTTAGCTCACTTGTTTTCAATCACTTTTCTATGTGGTTTTAAATACCTTTGCAAATTGACTTTGTAATGATCCTTGTGCGGATGTATACAAAGTGTTTTTTATCTTTCAAAAGATGTTTTTGAAAAAAAGAACGTTAACTTCGTAATGATCCTCGTTTGGATATATACAAAGTATTGTCTTTTTCGAAAGTTTTATTTTGAAAAACAATGATATATGAGAGATTTGTTTGTTTTGATCTGAGCAAGCAAATTAGGAGGTCTACCCTAAGTTATAAGGTCTTATCCTATTTTCTTTAAAAAACTATCCTTTTACCGGATGTAAACAAAAGTTCGATTTTGCTTTTGAATTTGATCTTGATTTTTGAAGAGAGTAAAAGAGGGATTACCTTAAGAGGTGCAAGTGTGATTGTGTTTTGATTCAGATATTTTATCTTTGAAGTTAGTGATCTAACGATTCAATTTTATCTTTGACATACACGCAGTTTTATATATGCTGGAATTTAAAATGGGGAAATGTAAAATGCGGAAAGTAAATCTACGCTATTACATCGATTTTGCGGGAAATGTAAACTACGCTATTTACATGAATTTGACAACCTATACATTTATCTAGGAATTTAAATTGCAAGAAAATAAAAGAAATATTTTTGGATTTTTTGATGATTGATTTTAATTAGAATTAATGCACGATTAATTTAATTAAAATGAGAAAAAGATGGAAATAAAATTTAAACCTAAAAATTAAGTTTAAAATATGTTCAAAATGCTTGTTAATTAATTTTAAAGCAAAACTGATTTTTTTGGAATTTTTGAAATTGATTTTGAATTTATTAAGTTAAATAATCATATAATTATACAAATAATTAAAACTTAAAGAGAAAGTTATTCTAAATATGTACAAAATTAGCCTATAATATATATAACCTAATTTAATAAAAAGAACATTTTTTTTTGATTTTTTGATTGGTTGAAATAATTAAAAAGCAAATATGTAACATATATACTAATTAATTATGCAAAATATTTAAATTATGAAGAAAAATAAAATATTTTTATATCAAAAAAAATATTTTATTTAAGAAAACTAAAAATATTTTTTTTGTATTTTTTGGATTTTTAAAACTATTTTAAAATAATTTTGCAAGTTATATAAAATAAAATGAAAAATAAAATAAAGCAGTGATCCTGTGTGGTAATTAAATGAGGTCCATGATATGGGTGCGTGTTTTGATGCGTTGGATTGAGAATTAATGAGATCAAATGGCTCAGATATTGAGGGTGCATGGAAAGATGATGGAAAGCGCACATGGGAACCCAGAATTTAAAAAATACTGGCGCGCGTTCTGTCCAATGAGGTGAGGACACCTCATCATCTTCAACCTTCAGCCAACACATTTAACAGCGTTTTTATGAGAAAAGCGATGTAATAGATGTGTTCTAAACCTGCAAAATAGCGAATAGGGTTAAACATGAATAGAAATTTGGCGCGACATGTCCATTCGATTCGTCTTGATCTACTGAGTTCAACCATGCCCTTAATTTGTTCTATTTTTGGCTCTAACGAAGAACCCTAAATTTGAGCTAAAAAACCCTAAAATGGTAGTTTCGTGTACAAGCCCCCAAACTTTAATTAAATGTCCAGAAACGATCAGGACATCAAACTAAACTTAAATATATGTCTACATCTTGTTAATCATGCATGAATGATCAGATACGAGTTGATTTTTGTTTGAACAAATCGTGACCTGTAGTGCTTGATTCAGTGAGTTTCAAGGCTTGCAATTGATCTGGTTATGTTTAGTGATGTTCAAGGATTGTGTTTGAGTGTTTAGTTTGAACTGAAACAAGCTAGAAATTAAAATTCGAATTTTTGATTTCCTTGAAAAATTTAAGTTGGTACAAATATGTTACAAGTAATGCTTAGGTTCTGAACTTGTCTCCCCTTAATTACTGAAGTATGCTAGCTCTTATATAAGCAAAGAAGTGCTTAGAAACTAAGCTAAGAAGCATTTATGTCTTTGTTGAATTTTGAATTTTTTAATATATATGTAGCTTTGAATTCAAGCCACCATAGCTTGAATTTTCCACACTTCTCCTGCTGTACTTCCTTGGCTGCAGCATATTGAATGATCTTTGATGAGTCATGCTTAGAAACAAAGCTATGCATTATCCTTCCATTTTCCTTTTTCAATTTAATCTTAAATATGATAAAATTAAACCAAAAATGGAACAAAAATGATGTGGGCTTTGTCTTGGTCGTGGGAGGCCCTTTACATCATGGTAGACATGTTTGGATTATGGAAATTAGGCCCCATTTGGAAAAAAATACATTTTTGATCAATGTTGGTTTCATGCATTTTCCCAAAATTTAGCCAATTCAACAAGGTGTAAATCCCTCAATTTTTGTCATATGAAGGAGTTCTTGCACTTTTTGGAAACCTCAAAGAGTCCTCTAACCAATGTCTTTGGTCTCATGTCAAAATGATTTTCCATGATCCTTGTGTGTCCTTTTGAAAAAAGTGTCTTTTTGTTGACTTTGAAAATGATCTGTAATGTCTTTGTCCATATTTTTCAAATGGTGAATCTAATGATCATGGGACCAATTGCATTTGAAAGATAATTGAATTTCCTTCAAAATAAGCTTTGGTTTGAATTTTTTGGATGAAGGATGAGAGAGTTATGACCAGTCAAAGTTCAGTTGACTTTTTAGGAGAAACCCTAATTTTGAAACTTAGGGTTTTGTTGATTTTTGATCTTTCCTTGATGAATTATGATCATCCAATGATCAAATGATCAATCCTTTGACAAAATATAGACTTTGACAAAAAATTTCATTTTTGACTGTCTGTTGACTTTTTTGGTCAAACGGGTCGTCCGTTGACTGTTTGAGCTGCTGACTGTGCGTCTGCGCGAATTGAAGTTTGAAAATTTGTATGATGGTACTTTGAGATATATGGAGGTCCATGAAATCCATTTGAGGTCTCAAAAACTTATTCTCTTGTTACCAGTACAGTCTGAATCCCCGGACTATGCGCCTGCAAAAGATTTAACTCTGTACCAATTGCGTCAGTACTATTTATCTGTAAATAAATATCAAATAAATAGCGTGTGTGAAGTAATAAACAGTAATTGGCATTTGCGTAAGAATAAATTCAACAGTGAGCCAAAATACCGTATAAGAAAAATTCTAAAAACCAAGTATTCATAAATCAGGATATGAAAATCCAAGATTATATGAAACTCTTAATTTTTAGATTGAAGTTTTCTTGAAAAAAGATGTGGGCAAATTTTGGGGTATAACAGTTGCCCCTATTCAATCTTCTTAAACCTAAAGAGATTGTTTGAAATCTGAAGGTAGAAGATGATTGAATATTATATATGCCCTGAAAATTTGCACTTACCTCCACCAGACGTGATGTTGGAAATTGCATTTGAATGAGAAATGTTGTTGGCAGATTGAAACATTACCTGAGATGGGCTTTCAGATGCCATCTGGGAGATGTATTTGATGGTTTGTTCACCAGAATGAATCCATTGATTATATCTTGATGAAGGATTTGAAAACCTCTGCGTTGACTGTTTCGGAACCGTCCAAGGTTACCGCTTTAAGTCTAGGAGGATGATCATTACAGAACTGTCCATAGTTTTTCCGCTTTAGATTTTGAAAATTGATCGTTGTGGAACCGTCTGAGGTATCAGCTTTAGATCTTTGATGGTAGATCGTTCTGGAACCGTCTGAGGTATCAGCTTTAGATCTTCGATGGTAGATCGTTCTGGAACCGTCTGAGGTATCGACTTAGAACTTCGATGGTAGATCGTTCTGGAACCGTCTGAGGTATCAGCTTTAGATCTTCGATGGTAGATCGTTCTGGAACCGTCTGAGGTATCGACTTAGATCTTCGATGGTAGATCATTCTGGAACCGTCTGAGGTATCAGCTTTAGATCTTCGATGGTAGATCGTTCTGGAACCGTCTGAGGTATCGACTTAGATCTTTGTTGGTATGATTTGAGTTGATAGGTGATTTGTAAAGAGAGATCTCTTCAGAATGAATTTTCGGCTTGATTATATCTGAAAGGACTGCTTATCTGAATAGAGTTCAAGGGGAACACTGCATGTGATTGAGAACATCTTTGCTGAAGACATCCGTCTGCCTGAAAAAATCAAGTTAGTGATATGCAATGTTTATGATGTATGTAATGTATGAGATTCTCGAACTAAAGGAGAAATATGCATGTTATGTTGTGTATGTATGATGTATGATGTATGATGCATGATGTATTGAGCGTATCAAGCTTCTGATTGGGAAAATAAATCCCTGCTAGCCATCTGGAAGTGAAGGCATTGTGATTGTTGATGATTTTTGTCGTCTTGTTTGAGTACCCTCGGCTGGGAACCCTTTTTGAGAACCATGGTGCTCTGTTGAAGAATTTTTGATTACCGCTCGGGGATGAAAAGTAATTTTGAAAGTTCTGATTTTGATGCCCTTTAAAGTGGGAATGAGGAAGATACATAATCCTCCGATGCACTATTTGACCAAGTCCTGGTGCGGAGATCACACCTTCTGGGGATAGAAATCTGGAACAGCCCTGCTGGGGAATAAGATTTCTCGAATCACTTTGTTGGAGAGAAAAATCTCATTGAGTAATTTGCTGAGAAATGCATTTATGTTGGGGATTTTTCTTCTGATGCTGGTTTCGGGATGATGTCCAAATGATCGGGACATTACCTGAATGCTATTCCTGTTTTTCCTGGTAAACATCATGTTAGAACAAGATTTGTTCTTATCAATTATCTTAGTTTTGATGATAACAATAATATGAATTTTGCTTAAGATAATATGGTACTCTAATCAAATGCAATTTCCCTTTCAGGAAATATATTAAGAGTACGCATAATTCAGCGCTCAGAAGTTGTGTCTCAAATGGTTCAGCATGCAACATCAGAACATGGTCTGGCAAGACATCAGAAGATGGTCGAAGCAGAATCAGAACATGGGTCTATGGAAGCATCAGAAGAACATGAGATCAGAAGCACTGAAGATCAGAAGATGGTATCACGCTCAGAAGCACTTCAAGGTCAGAAGATCAGAAGATGCTATGCACCAAGCTGTTTGACTCTGATGATATTCAAACGTTATATTCACAAACATCAGATCAGAAGGAAGTACACGTGGCAGACTACGCTGACTGACAAAAGGAACGTTATAGCTACTAAAGGCAACGTCAGTAGACACAGCGTGAACAAGGCTCGAGGTAGTTGACAAAAGCGTATAACATTAAATGCATTGCTGTACGGAACACGCAAAGCATTAAATGCACTCAACGGTCATCTTCTCAACGCCTATAAATATGAAGTTCTGATGAGAAGCAAGGTTAACGATCCTGAACAAAGACAATTCAAATTAACTTGCTGAAACGCTGTTCAATCAAAGCTCAGAATCTTCATTAACTCACTACATTGCTGTTGTAATATCTTAGTGAGATTAAGCTTAAACGTTAAGAGAAATATCACAGTTGTGATTATCGCTTTTAAGAAGCATTTGTAAACTCTTAGAATTACATTAAGTTGTAAGGAACTAGAGTGATCGTGTGATCAGTATACTCTAGGAAGTCTTAGCAGTTGGCTGAGCAGTTTGTAACTAGAGTGATCAGGTTGATCAGAATACTCTAGAGGAAGTCTTAGGAGTGAACTAAGCCTAGAGTGATCGTGTTGATCAGTAGACTCTAGAAAAGTCTTAGGAGTGAACTAAGCAGTTGTTCCTGGAGTGATCAGTTGTGATCAGAAGACTCTGGAAGACTTAGTTGCGGACTAAGTGGAAAACCATTGTAATCCGTGCGATTAGTGGATTAAATCCTCAGTTGAGGTAAATCATCTCTGCGGGGGTGGACTGGAGTAGCTTCGTTAACAGCGAACCAGGATAAAAATAATTGTGCAATTTATTTTTATCGTCCAAGATTTAAAGTCACACTTATTCAATCCCCCCCTTTCTAAGTGTTTTTCTATCCTTCAATTGGCATCAGAGCGCCGGTTCTAAGGTGCAAGCACTTAACCGTGTTTAGAAAAGATTCAGGAAGAGAAAAACGCTTCATTTAAAAAGATGGTTGATGAAAGTGAAAAGACTACATCTACATCTGGCTCTGCTGAGCAATACAACGGTAACAATGGTTATACTAGACCGCCGGTATTTGATGGTGAAAACTTTGAATACTGGAAAGATAAACTGGAAAGTTACTTTCTGGGTCTAGATGGTGATCTATGGGATCTTCTGATGGATGGTTACAAACATCCAGTAAATGCCAGAGGCGCAAAGCTGTCAAGGCAAGAAATGAATGATGATCAAAAGAAGCTTTTCAGGAATCATCATAAATGCAGAACTGTTTTGCTGAATGCTATCTCTCATGCTGAGTATGAGAAGATATCTAACAGGGAAACGGCCTATGACATATATGAGTCCTTGAAAATGACTCATGAAGGAAATGCTCAAGTCAAGGAGACTAAAGCTCTAGCCTTAATCCAGAAGTATGAAGCCTTCAAGATGGAGGATGATGAAGACATTGAAAAGATGTTTTCAAGATTTCAAACTCTTACTGCTGGATTGAGAGTTCTTGACAAGGGATACACCAAGGCGGATCACGTAAAGAAGATCATCAGAAGCTTACCCAGAAGATGGGGTCCTATGGTGACTGCATTCAAGATTGCAAAGAATCTGAATGAAGTTTCTCTGGAAGAGCTTATCAGTGCCTTGAGAAGCCATGAGATTGAGCTGGATGCAAATGAGCCTCAAAAGAAAGGTAAGTCTATTGCATTAAAATCAAATATCAAGAAATGCACTAACGCTTTTCAGGCTAGAGAAGAAGATCCTGAAGAATCAGAATCTGAAGAAGAAGATGAACTGTCCATGATTTCCAGAAGGCTAAACCAACTCTGGAAGACCAAGCAAAGGAAGTTCAGAGGCTTCAGAAGTTCAAGGAAATTTGAACGTGGAGAATCTTCTGATGAAAGAAGATTTGACAAGAAGAAGGTCATGTGCTATGAATGCAATGAGCCTGGACACTACAAGAATGAATGTCCAAATCTTCAGAAGGAAAGTCCCAAGAAGAAGTTTCATAAGAAGAAAGGTCTTATGGCAACCTGGGATGAGTCAGAAGATGATTCAGAAGATGAGCAGGCCAACTGTGCGCTGATGGCGACAGAAGATGACGGATCAGAATCTACATCAGAATCAGATTCTGAAGAGGTATTTTCTGAACTTACTAGAGATGAGTTAGTTTCCGGATTAACTGAACTTCTGGAACTCAAGTCTCAGATCAGTCTCAAATACAAAAAGCTGAAAAAGCAATTTGAATTTGAAACAAAGAAGCTTGAGTTGGAGAATTCTGAATTAAAAGAAAAACTTTTAAAATTATCCAATAATGTTGGATCTCCTTCTAATTCAGAAAAATCCACTCCTAGTCTAAACCATATTCTGAAAGAATATGATTTAAGCTTCAGAAAGTTCTTATCTAGAAGTATTGGCAGAAGTCAGCTAGCTTCTATGATATATGCTGTGTCTGGAAACAAAAGAGTCGGCATTGGTTTTGAGGGTGAAATCCCATACAAACTTGAACCTGTTGATGAGATGAAAATCACATACAAGCCATTGTATGATCAGTTCAAGTATGGCCACTCACATGATATTAGGCACACTTCACATGCTCAAAGTTTTCACATTACACACACTAAGAAGCATGTGGCACAACCTAGGAAATATCATGAAACTCATATTAAAAATTATCATGCTGTTCCTCCTATTGCTTATAATGTCAAACCCAAGTTCAATCAGAACTTGAGAAAATCTAACAAGAAAGGACCCAAGAAGATATGGGTACCAAAGAAAAAGATTATTTCTTTTGCAGATTCTCTTGATAACAAAGAAGATAACATTCAACATGACATGACACCTGGACTCAAGTTGCTCTCAACACTTGAAGGGAAGAAAGATTGTCATCCAAGTTCTGGCTCTTAAATCTGTTGAAGAAACTATGTCTGTAGGTATTCAGAAAAGAAGCTTATTAGTCTTGGAACCATCTATGATGTTTGCCTCTAAGGCTTTGATGTTTCTCTCTTGATTATTCTGAATGCTCTAAATGCTACAGAATATACAACATTGAAACATTGATTGTGGACAAATCTATAAACATCTGTTTTGATGATAAACTTGTTTCTGATGAAACAAAGAGCTTAAGAATTTCTGCAGATACAATTGTGTCTTATCAGAAGCTGCAGAACAAAGAAGTGAATCTCCAGAAGCTGTGTACATCAGAAGTAATGGATCAGAAGATCATTCAGACTTATATCAGCACACTTCAGAAGGAGTATTTCCAGAAGAGAAATTAGATCAATTCAGAAGCAGTAATCAGAATTTGAAGGCGTAAAATCTCTCTGATATTTACAGCTGTCATCTATTATCTGATGATGAACACGTGACTGTACGGTTTGTATAAAGCGTGCAGTTGAAAAGACGACGACCTAGGTAACTGTTTTAAATTATTTCATTTACCACGTTCTCTCTCCTCACGTCACTCATCATTTAATGAAATTGATTTCCTTTGATTCTGGAACTGTTCAATTTATATTTCTTATTTTTTTTTCTTCTCAAATCCGTCTCTATATATGCTTTTCAAATCATATCATACATCCTTTTCGCTCCTTTGTCTCTCTCTCTCTCCTTGCATTCTCTCGTTTGAAAAGTTTTTAGCCGTTTTCTAAAAACCCTAATCGAAAACCCAGTTCGCTTCTCTTGCTCGTTTTCGTTCATTCTGCATCAATGGCTGCTTCTTCATCTCATTTTGCTGGTTCATCTACTCTTCTTCATATGCACGATGAAACACACCAGGAACTCACCCCTGTTGTTGCATGCTCCATCCCCAAA
Source organism: Vicia villosa (assembly GCF_029867415.1). Lineage (NCBI taxonomy): Eukaryota > Viridiplantae > Streptophyta > Magnoliopsida > Fabales > Fabaceae > Vicia > Vicia villosa. Next base: position 45,595,347 of record NC_081186.1, on the reverse strand, counting down.
GATAAATTGGAAGTTTTGTGTGAACTCATGGTCGACTTTGATAACCTTGAAGAAAATCAATTTCATCTTAAAGAAGACATCATCTTTCAAGGATGGACCTCGTTGTTTGCTGAGTTCGTTGGCCCTGTTTATCCGGATCTTGTCAAAGAGTTCTGGGTACATGCTGTGGTTGCACCAAAAGCTATACTCTCCTTCGTCCATGGAAAGTCTGTTGTTGTTACTGAAAACATCCTAAGAGTGATGTTTGATCTGAAAAATCCTGAAGGGGTTTTTGAGTCTGATCAAAGAGAAGATGTGGAAGATATTCTATCCACTCTCTATACAAATGTCAAGAAAACTACACATGTTAAGAATTTGAGAGATATCTACAGAATCTGGACAAAGATCCTTCTCGGGTGTTTCTACCATAGGAAATCAACTCATGCCTCGGATTTCATCAGTAATGATCAAAGGTATATTCTTTATTGCATTGCCACTCAGAAGAAGGTTGATGCGATTTACATTATCTTCAACCATATGTGGAAAGCAGTAAAGGATTCCAGGAATGCTTTCAGAAAGGAAAATGCTGGAACAACCATTCCTTTTGGTAGGATTATTACAAACCTTCTGGTACATTCCAAGATTGTTGAAAGTCTGGAGTCTGAAGGTATCATCAAAGATCTTGCTGTCACCACTGGAGCTTGTCTGAATGCCTTCTCTTTAAAGAAGATGAAAATCATTGACACTTTTCTCAAAGTTCCTGAACCTCTAGCTGGAACAAGAACCATAAGAGAACCAGTTCTGGCTGACTTTAAAACCTTCTTCAATAGTGAGGTACCTGAAGTCAAAACTGTTTATCTGAAATCTCTTGAAGAGAATAAGAGTTTTAAAGATCAAGACAAAGGTGCCCCTTTCAAAGTAAATCGCAAGAGGGAAGAAAGGACTAAAAGAAAGCATGATTATCCTTCTGCTGTCTCTAAGAAACAAGAGGTTTCTAAAAAGGTGATTGCTAATGTTGTTAAGGCCGTATCTGATGACTTTGAGAAAAAGAAAAAGAAGAAGAAGTCAAACAAAAATGATGAGATGGTAGAAGTTGTTGAAAAGAAGATAACCAAGAAGAGGAAGATGATTATTCAAAGCTCTGATGAAGACAATATCCCTCAAGAAGCTGAAAACCAACAAGAAGTTCAGGCTTATGTCAGAAGGAAAGAAATCTCTAGAGGCAAAGCAAAGGTTATTGAAGAGCCGAAGAGTAAGAAGCAGAAAAAGACTGAGGATGTGGCCAAAGCTTTTCTGAGGGGTTCCAAAGGTATATGCATTTCTGAACCAAAGTCTGTTCCTGCTTGTTGTTCAGAAGCTGCACCAATAGAGATTGTCCCTACACCTGAACCAGAAAAAGCCTCATCAGAATCACCTGTTTATGTCCATGTTCTTACACCTCCATCTTCTCCTTTAACCATTCCTTCCTCTCCACCTACCATAGATCCTGTTCTGGATATACAACCCCTTCAAACTCTCTTTCCATCTCAACCTTCTCCCAATACCACTCTTGAACATACTCCCTCCACCTCTCAAAACAATCCTTGTGATTCTCCTTTTCCAACCTCTGCATCACATGAGCAGCTGCTCCGTGATTGCAACTACACTCCCAAGCCTCGTCCTGAAGCTGAAGTGGTAGTGTTAGATTCTGATACTGAAGCAGAATCTTCTTATAGGTTGGATAGAGAACCTCTTCCATACTTCACCTCCAACCCTGCCTTTTCAAAAACCCAAATAAAATCCCGCCCTGTATATCCTATTGGTGTAGTTTTTGAAAACATAAAGAAGAATCTCAGAAGTACCTTTGATACTCTCAGAATTGCTGAAAGTTCTGGATTGAATGATGTTGCTATGCGGAACTTCTGGAGGATCTTTCGCAGAAAATCAGATGCTCTGTTTTTAGAACTTCAGGAAGCCTGTGTAGCTGCTGCCCCACGGCCTCGTGGAATTCTGAGGAATTATGAAGACTTCTGGTTTGCTCGCCTCAAAGGAAGATATCTTTTGGAAGAGAAGCCCTTTGTGGATGAATTGGAAGTATTGAGACTGGCTGCTGCAATGGAAGCAAACCCATGCAGGGATATGGTTCTCTGGATTCCTGAGTATCCTGTTCTGCTTGGAGACTTCAAGACCTTATTTGACTTTCTGAGGGAAAACTCTTCTAAGAAAGACCCTAGCTTGGTCATTCCAGAAGTTGTTGACCCACCAGAAGTTGAAGGTCCTTCGGCTCCAAGGAATCTAGCTGCCATTCTTCAGGCACTTGAGAATGGAGACTCAGAAATTCCTGCTGTAGAGTATGGAGATGCTCCTCTGCAAGAAGCAGATGCTGAAGATCATGTTGCTGAATCAGACCCTGTTGAGGATATCCCAGCAAATGATACTTCTATAGAAGCTGCAGATCAAGTTGTCATTCCTGTGGATCAAAGCTGTGAAGCTTCTTCTGATGAACCTTCTCGTCTTGCAAGGACTCTAGAAGCGATTCAGAGGAGACAGGATGAGCAAAGCTCACTCAATGACAAGTATGATGCTTTCATTGAAAGGCAAGAAGGACACAACAACGATGTTAAACAGATGCTGGCCAAGATCTTGTCAAGACTAGGGCCATCTTAGACTGAGTCTATGTTGTTTCTTTCTTTTCTTTGCATCTGTTTTGTTTCTGTGCATCTGATTTTTTCATCCTGTACTTTTGTACCCTCTGGTTGAACCTTAATGAAATCATCTTCTTCCTCCATGTGTTCTGTTCTATTCATCTGAATCTTTTCTATTTTTTGATGATATGACAAAAAGGGGGAGAAATACTGTGATAAATGATTTGATTTAATCAGTTGCATTAACTAACAAGAACTGCAAGTTCTATATGGTTTAAGTGTTTTGCAGGTACAAAGAAGTGAAGTGAATCTTCAGAAGCAAACACTAGAAGCAAAACCATAAGAAGCGTTATTCTGTAAAAGGAATAAGCTCTTGGAAACTGAAGCAAGCTGAGTGCTGTCAAGCTTCAGAGATCAGAAGCAAGAAAGAAGAATGAATCAGAAGCACTGATAATAGAATTTGAATATATTGTCTATCCTGTTTTGACAAAATTCTATTTGCTCTGATACATATAATGTTATGGCTCTGATACATTATTTGCTCTGATACATTATATCAGCCTATGTGGCTCTGATACATATAATGTGGTCAAACATACATTTTATGTTCTAACTCGTTCATGCTGACTTCTGTCGTTTAGTTTTTGTTCTGTAACATTTCAGGATGTAGAGATGCTCTGATGATGCTCTGGTACATTCAACAATGTTCTGATACAAATCTAGCATGAAGTGATGATTAGTAGACATTCAAAGTTCTGAAGCTATCCGAGGGAAGCAGAAATCAGAAGATGTGAATGTTCTAAAAGATCCAGAAAACTCAAGTTCTGAAGCTGTCCTGAATGGAAGCAGAAGTCAGAAGCTGTGAATGTTCTGAAGATCAAAGAAATTCAAGTTCTGAAGCTGTCCACGATGGAAGCAGGAATCAGAAGCTGTGAGTGTTCTAAGGATCTAAAGAAATTCAAGTTCTGAAGCTGTCCAATGGAAGCAGAAGTCAGAAGCTATGAATTCTCTGAAGGCAGAAGCTTATATGATCGTCTCTACCGAAATAATCAGGGAAGTCTTTTATCAAAGTTCTTCGAGTATTTATTTCAGGGGGAGATTATTTATCTCAGGGGGAGATTGTTAATCTCAGGGGGAGACATATTCATATGCTTATGCTATAGCTGTGTAATTTGTCTTTTGCCGTCTACTCTTTCTGATCGCAAATTCATATCATTTATATATGTTTTTGTCATCATCAAAAAGGGGGAGATTGTTAGAACAAGATTTGTTCTTATCAATTATCTTAGTTTTGATGATAACAATAATATGAATTTTGCTTAAGATAATATGGTACTCTAATCAAATGCAATTTCCCTTTCAGGAAATATATAAAGAGTACGCATAATTCAGCGCTCAGAAGTTGTGTCTCAAATGGTTCAGCATGCAACATCAGAACATGGTCTGGCAAGACATCAGAAGATGGTCGAAGCAGAATCAGAACATGGGTCTATGGAAGCATCAGAAGAACATGAGATCAGAAGCACTGAAGATCAGAAGATGGTATCACGCTCAGAAGCACTTCAAGGTCAGAAGATCAGAAGATGCTATGCACCAAGCTGTTTGACTCTGATGATATTCAAACGTTATATTCACAAACATCAGATCAGAAGGAAGTACACGTGGCAGACTACGCTGACTGACAAAAGGAACGTTATAGCTACTAAAGGCAACGTCAGTAGACACAGCGTGAACAAGGCTCGAGGTAGTTGACAAAAGCGTATAACATTAAATGCATTGCTGTACGGAACACGCAAAGCATTAAATGCACTCAACGGTCATCTTCTCAACGCCTATAAATATGAAGTTCTGATGAGAAGCAAGGTTAACGATCCTGAACAAAGACAATTCAAATTAACTTGCTGAAACGCTGTTCAATCAAAGCTCAGAATCTTCATCAACTCACTACATTGCTGTTGTAATATCTTAGTGAGATTAAGCTTAAACGTTAAGAGAAATATCACAGTTGTGATTATCGCTTTTAAGAAGCATTTGTAAACTCTTAGAATTACATTAAGTTGTAAGGAACTAGAGTGATCGTGTGATCAGTATACTCTAGGAAGTCTTAGCAGTTGGCTGAGCAGTTTGTAACTAGAGTGATCAGGTTGATCAGAATACTCTAGAGGAAGTCTTAGGAGTGAACTAAGCCTAGAGTGATCGTGTTGATCAGTAGACTCTAGAAAAGTCTTAGGAGTGAACTAAGCAGTTGTTCCTGGAGTGATCAGTTGTGATCAGAAGACTCTGGAAGACTTAGTTGCGGACTAAGTGGAAAACCATTGTAATCCGTGCGATTAGTGGATTAAATCCTCAGTTGAGGTAAATCATCTCTGCGGGGGTGGACTGGAGTAGCTTCGTTAACAGCGAACCAGGATAAAAATAATTGTGCAATTTATTTTTATCGTCCAAGATTTAAAGTCACACTTATTCAATCCCCCCCTTTCTAAGTGTTTTTCTATCCTTCACATCAATCATCTTCAAATGCACATGTTCATTCAAAATTATCATTAGGACGTTTACGTATTCAAAACAGAAAAAGTGAAAATGTTGATTTTGAGCATAAGATGAATTGATTTTTGAAAAAGAGCCATGATAGGCTGATTAGTACAAGGAGACAAAAATCCTAGTAGTAGGAAATTGTCATAAAGTTTTGAAAAGTATTTATAAAGAGAAATAGCTATGTGAAAACAATCCAGTCGAGTTTCAATTCTGCTATTGCCAATCTGTCTTCGAGCATCTCATCCCTCACTTGTTGGAAGAAAGTAATTGGACTGATCGGTGTCTTTGATGTGTTGAATCTTGAAGGTGAGTAGGTAAATAAACGGAACATAGTTGTACGCTTTATTTCCTAATTTTTGCCTAGGCTGCCTTTTTAGGTTTTCAGCCTACCGGGATAGTATTATTTAGTCTCTAATTTTTGCCTGGATCGCCCTTTCGGGTTTTCAATCCACCGAGACGCTCATTTTTGCCTAAGTTGCCCTTTCAGGTTTTCAACTTAGCGAGCTTTTCTTTAAGCGAAGTACTTTTTGACTATGTCCGCATTCACAGGGTGTGGGAAATCCTCGTCGTCCATGGTGGTAAGCAACATGGCTCCGCCGGAGAATATTTTCTTGATTACGAATGGTCCCTCATAAGTGGGAGTCCACTTGCCCCTGGGGTCACCTTGTGGTAGGATGATGCGTTTGACAACCAAGCCACCAGTTTGGTATGCCTGACTTTTGACTTTCTTGTTGAAGGCTTTGATCATACGCTTTTGGTACAACTGACCATGACAAATAGCTGCGAGTCTCTTCTCATCAATCAAGTTTATCTGGTCCAATCGAGTCTGAATCCAATCGTCTTCGTCTAGATCAGCTTCTTTCATAATCCTTAGGGAAGGAATCTGAATTTCAATTGGAAGAACTGCCTCCATACCGTAGACTAAGGAGAATGGAGTTGCCCCTGTTGAAGTACGCGCAGATGTGCGATAACCGTGAAGAGCAAAAGGTAACATCTCATGCCAGTCTTTGTAGGTTACTGTCATCTTTTGTATGATTTTCTTGATGTTCTTATTGGCAGCTTCCACCGCGCCATTCATCTTTGGTCGATATGGAGAGGAATTATGATGTTTGATCTAGAACTGTGTGCAGAGTTCAGTAATCATTCTGTTGTTTAAATTTGTGCCATTGTCTGTGATGATCCTTTCAGGGATGCCATACCGACAAATGAGATTGTGCTTGATAAACCGGGCCACAACATTCTTGGTGACAGAAGCAAATGAAGCTGCTTCTACCCACTTTGTGAAGTAATCAATAGCGACCAGGATAAAGCGATGTCCGTTGGAGGCAGTAGGCTTGATTTCTCCAATCATATCAATACCCCACATTGCAAAAGGCCAAGGAGCCGTCAGGACGTTTAACGGAACTGGAGGTACATGTATTTTGTCGGCATATATCTGGCATTTGTGACAGGTTCTGGAATGATGATGGCAGTCTGTCTCCATGGTAGACCAGTAATAACCTGCTCTTAGGATCTTTTTAGCCATTGTATGTCCACTTGAATGAGTACCAAAGGCACCATCGTGTATGTCTTCCATAATCTGTTCTGCTTCCTTCTTGTATACACAACAAAGTAAAGTCGAGTCATGGTTGCGTTTGTATAGGGTTCCATTACTTAGGAAGAATTTGGCAGCAAATCTTCTTAGAAACTTTCTGTCGTTAATGGATTCCCCTTCAGGGTACTCCTGAGCTTCGAGATACCTTTTTATTTCATGGAACCATGGTTTGTCTTCTGTTCCTTCGGCATCGATCTTATTGCAATAGGCTGGTTCGTCTTGTCTGTAAATGGTGATCATTGGCGCCTCGTTGTCCCACCTGACTTTGAACATGGATGACATGGTAGCTAAGGCATCAGCTAGTTGATTTTCTTCGCGCGGGATGTGTTCAAAAGTGATCTCTTCAAAGTAAGGAATCAAACTCAGCACATATTCTTTGTATGGAATTAGGTTCGGGTGCTTCGTGTCCCATTCCTCTTTGACTTGATAAATCACAAGCGCCGAGTCTCCGTAGACCTCCAGGAACTTGATTCTTAGATCAATTGCGGCTTTGAGACCCAGAATACATGCTTCGTACTCGGCTATATCGTTAGTGCATTTGAAACATAATCTGGCAGTGAATGGTGTATAAATTCCTGCAGGGGAAATGATCACAGCTCCGATGCCATTGCCAAGCGCATTAGAGGCTCCATCAAAAACCATAGTCCATCGGGATCCTGGCTCGGGTCCTTCTTCCGGTCCTGGTTGTTTGTAGTCAGTGACTAGCATAATGTCTTCATCTGGGAAGTCAAAGTTTAATGCTTGATAATCATCCACTGCTTGATGAGCCAGATGATCAGCTACCACACTTCCTTTGATTGCTTTTTGCGAAGTGTACTGGATGTCATATTCTGTTAAGATCATTTGCCATCGTGCTATTCTTCCAGAGAGAGCAGGTTTTTCGAACACATATTTGATAGGATCCATTTTGGAGATTAGGAAAGTGGTGTGATTTAGCATATATTGTCTTAGTCGGCGAGCCGCCCATGCTAAGGCACAGCAAGTTTCTTCGAGTAGTGAGTATCTTGTTTCACAATCGGTAAACTTTTTGCTAAGATAGTAGATTGCATGCTCCTTTCGGCCGGACTCGTCATGTTGCCCCAGTACACACCCCATTGAATCTTCTAACACAGTTAGGTACATTATCAGAGGTCTTCCTTCCACTGGTGGTAACAAGATTGGCGGTTTTTGGAGATATTCTTTTATCTTGTCAAAAGCTAATTGGCATTTGTCATTCCATCTTTCCACTTGATCTTTCTTCAATAGTTTGAAGATCGGCACACAAGTAGTAGTCATATGGGCAATGAATCTGGCTATGTAATTCAGATGTCCCAAGAATCCTCTGACTTGTTTCTCAGTACGGGGTATAGGCATTTCTTGAATGGCTTTGACCTTGGCAGGATCCACCTCAATACCTTTGCTGCTGACGATGAAACCTAAGAGTTTACCGGATCTTACTCCAAAGGTACACTTGTTCGGATTCAGTCGCTGTCATACCCCAAATTTGTCCTACCCTTTAATTTCTAACTGGCTTTGGCTTTGCATTTCATTTGCACACCTCCATTAGGTCATCTAACACATAATGCATCATTAAATCAATAAATGTAGCATCGGGATCAAGGGTGTTGAAAAGCTAGGATTTCACTGTAACTCTGAGATTTTCGTCTTCATTCAAGGCGTTCCTGTCATGTGTTCACCAAGGCAAGATTTTTTTTTTAGGGTTGAAGGGAAGTTGATATGGATTGAACTTAATGATTGAAGTGAAGAGTTTTAGCGCAAGATTGATTTAGTCTGATCACATGGATCCTTTGTTTGGAATTATCTAAGGAAAACTATCTAATGTCATGAACGCAAAGGGGTTCAAGCGTTCGAAGTTGGTTCATTCGGTTCTTGCAATTTGAAGTAACTAAGCATACAAGTCAAGGCTATTCAATACATACCAACCTCACGCTATCATTCTCAATATTCATTCCATCATGATCCATTCAAAATTCTAACATAAATCTAGAGTTTCTATTCAACTAAAACTCGAGAGACACAAAAAGATATACATCCATCACATTCCATCAAAGTCCACTTATTACAAAATCCAAATACAGTTACATCCTTATGCCATTCAAAGTCCATACAACATAAATCCAAGCTATCCATTACAAAAATCATATCCATTCAAAATCCATTCATAAGTCCAATACATTACACTATTCCTAAAGTCAAAGACACATTATAATCCAAGTGCATCATTGCCATTACATGAAACTTGCAGCAAAACTCATCCTAATGTCTAAAATAAAAAAGAGAGGAAACAATGTCCTAAACTCCATGCCTTCTCCACCTCCAAACCCTGCATAATTTTCCAACAGCCAGCCTTTGCAATCAAAGCTTCAATAGAAAACCGACATGCTGCCGTTCACAAAGCCTGCTGCTACCTGCAACATTTAACTAACAGCCACAAACATCACATATACCATCACTAACCAATTCATTTTACCTTAACTAATTTCAAACCTTCCACAAAACAGTCCTGCATACAATACCAGAAAAGACAATAAACCTCACCAAGAAAAGCTGGTTCGGCACGGCGATTCATAGATATTCAATACTATTTTCATAGTTCAGCCAAGCATACACACACACTGCCAGCTTCTCCATACATGATAAGCCGAGCCTACGCAGCCGAACAAAATCAACATGACACATCAAAACCGGTCCCTGTAGCATACACACACTAACTCAGTTTTAGTTCAAAATTCCCACATGACACCAAACCAATTCTAACATTTCAAACCATGCCAAAACCTACAATATTCAAACAATCAATACTAACAGCCCTGCACATATACACTTCAATAAATTCAATGCCATAACCTCCATATTCCAAACAGACATTCTAAATTCACATCATTCAACTCATCATTCAAAAATCACTTACCGGCTATCGTATTCACACTGTACAGCCCTCCATCAATACCAAGAAGCCCATACATTCCAGCCGACTGAGTGTAACACCGCCAAATCTACATAATAGGTATTGGGGCTTCAAATTGACGGCCATTCAGCTTGTAACCAATTGTGCCCTGCAGAAGAGATCAAAGAGATTGATTCAGACTGACTCCAATATTCTGCACAATTCACATACAAAAATCGGCAGCCAAGGTAGTTTCGAACCGACACTGCACTCAAGTCCATAACTGAACCTGAAATTGATCCCTGCACGTTAGAAAACCAATAGAAAAAAAACAGAAAGTTACTAACAGTTTCTACACAGCTCACTAATTCACTAACAGAACTAACAGTTAACTACTTTACTAACAGAAAAATAGTTACTTGCCTTGTAACTACTGTAACCAACTTCCAAAACTAACTATAACCGATTCAATCTCTGCCCTCCATTTCCAAAACCGTTTCATTAATCTAACAGCCCTCAATTCTCTCTTCTAACTAACATCTCCCTCATCAACAACCTATAACTAACTTCCTAACTGTCACATAACCACAAAAACAGAAATAACAAATCCCATAACTGTCAAAACAGAATCATCACCTTCAAATCCCCACCATCCAATCAATAACAGAATCCTCCCAATCCAAGGGTTCTAAATCACTCTCTAACTGAATCTCTTCAACCTTCTCACCTATATATTCTCCTCTCCCTCCACAATTCAAACTCCACGCCATTATCTTCTTCACTCCACTCATCTTCATCTTCTTCACTCTCACACACACGTTCACTTCACTCTCAACTCTCATCACCTTCATAACTGATTCTTCACTTTCTGCAACACACGCATCACCTTCAACCACCCTCACTCTCTTCTTTCTTCACCGAGCCATTTTCTTCACTTTCTCCTCCACCTTCATCTCAATCCACTCTGCAACTCCTCTCACTCACCCTCACCGACACTCCGAGCTCATCTTCAACCTCCATTAGAGTTTCTCATTGAAGCTCTAATGGAGTGAGCTTAACCTCCGCCCTTCCAAGAACGCAGTTTATCTCACCACAACAACATCACAAAACTTCAGAAATTCAGAAAAATCAAAAAGAAGAAGAGGAAGGAAGGTTCGCAAAAGGAATAAGCTAAAGAACTCGAAGACTCACCGGAAAGATTACTCCGTTGTCTTCGCGTTTACTTCGCATCCACGATCATCAATCCAGGTACGCTTCTGAACCTTCGTCGTTCTTCATAGACCAGATCGTTCTCGATTAATGTATAACTTAGGGTCCTATTGAATAAGTCTGAGAGAGATACGAATTAGGATCGGAGGTTGAGATGAGAGGCGAGGGAGAGCGACGCTCGTGGTTTGATTCACGGCGGCGTTGTGTTTTTGATCGGAGATAAGAACGAAGTTCACTGCGCCGTTTGTTCATTTGGAGTGAGAAAGAGGGACTAATTCTGAGAGTGAGAAGTCAATTCGTCACAGTGTTAAACCCTAATTTCCATTTTTTTAGTTATTCATTTTAATTTTTTACAAAAATATGATGATACAAAAATCTGAATGAAAACTGTCTTTGGGCCTTGCAGACACAAAATTGCTGTCTACACACCCCTAGGCCCACGCCCTCTCTTTTTTGAGCATGTTATCAAACAAAAACTCTGTTTGGGCTTCAATCCCCTGGGCCTTACGCTCATTCTGCTTATTGCACCATCATGTTGCTCATACACCCCCGGCCTATGGATTTCTTTCAAAAATGCTGTGTAATAAAAAACTACTGGGCCAACACCCTGGGCCCAGCGTCTTTGCTATATGCACCACTGATTCCAGGCTTACACCCCCAGTTTCATTAGTTTCTTTTTAGGTTTATTTCATTAGTTTTGTTCTAAAGATTTTTAGATAAGAACATTTAGCATCATAATTTTTGTTCGATTTTAGGTAATAAAAATGACATAGAAACAATAAAAATATTAGTTTTAGGATTAATAGATTTTTAGTGTATTTAGGCTTGAACTAGATTTCCTTTGTTGATAAAAACTCATAAAAAATAGTAGTTTTTTTAGGATAATTTTTGCACTTAATTTTGATTTGTTTCTTATGTGCTTTTGTGCTAAATTTTGTATGTTTGCGTTTACATTGATTTTGGCCATATTTTAGGCCTACCTTGTCAATACCATTAGTATGTTAACATTAGAATTAGAATTAGGATAACAATTAGGCTAGAAAATAGGTTAGTCTCCCCTTGTTCATTCTTTTTCTTTTACAACATTAAAACACTTAATAAATATCAAAATAAAATTCCCATAAAAAGTACAAAGAAAACACCTAAAAAACACTAATAAAAAAGTGAAAATCTTAAAAAGGGAATGGAAGCTTGAACACCCCTTGCTTTAGGGAATGTTCGAGTGCTTGGATCTCCCTTGCTTTAGGGTTCCATTCGGGCGTAAGTTCCCAAATTCTAAAAAACACAAACCATAGAGCAACTCGAGTTTCCCTTGCTTTAGGGATTTCCTCGAAACGCTCAAACTCTCTCTCTTCTCTCTCCTTTCTTAAGGGCATTGTTATCTCCGCTCTATTGCATCCTAGGTCGATCCCTTATGCAAGAGCGCGAGCGTTAACTCCGCCCAACTAAAAAACACAAAAACAAACAGAAAATCTTGAGCCGAACTACGGCGCTCTGATTCCTGAAAAGGATACGTAGGCATCAAGTCGCGGGGCTTGAACGAGCACACTTGTAAATATTTCCTTCTTTTCCCCGTATTTCTTTTGCATGCATTCGCATTTAGACATAGTACACACCCTTTAGATAGAAACAAACATAGGTGGATACCATCGAGTACGATGGGCGCGAGGGGTGCTAATACCTTCCCCTTGCGTAACCGACTCCCGTACCTTGATTCTCTGGTCGCAAGACCTTGTTCTTACCCTTTGTTAGGTTCCCTGGTATTCCTTTCCCTTATGGGATAAATATACTGGTGGCGACTCTGTTCATTTTTCGCGAGCGTGCGACAGCTGGCGACTCTGCTGGGGAGACCTAAGCAAGTCGATCCTAGCCTTTGTTTGTTTTATTTTATTGGGTGTTTATTTGTTTTATGTCTATATCTTGTATATATGTTTGCATGTTTATTTTCTTCTTGCATATCATGTTTATTTCTGCTTGCACATCATGCATATGGATTATATTTTGTGTTCCTTGGGGTCTTCTGTTCTGTTTTGCAGGTGGGGGGTTTGTGTGAGGTAAAAGGCCCACTACCCAGGCCAAGTGACACATAGGATTAGCGTGGATGCTCATGTTGACTCCCGTGGCCCTTGCTACGATCGAGTTCAACATGGGGTACCACAACTGGGCGAGGTTCTCTCATGGAACACTGTGTCTGGCACCCTTGCTGCCACAAACACTTTGTACCCCATGGGAACTGTAGACCCTAGTGACCATTAGGGACCACCTGTCCGTGTCTAGAATTCATACCCGTGAGATTGGGGTGAGACAGGAAACCTTGACTCCTACATACCTTTGGCTCTTCGTATTTGAGGTCGGACCTTTATTTGGTCCGTTCTCATGGTGCTTGATATTCTGGTATTCAAAAAGGCGTCGAACCTTTGATCCTGTGACACTTGGCCTGTACAGAAGCTCCACATCAGTTATTCAGAGGATTGTGTGGTGGTTACTCAGATTATATGGACCTCGATTTCGTGCTTTTGCATTGCATAACATCATTGCTTTATCCACTTCATTTATGGGGGATCCTAAAGTCTACTTCAAAAAAAAAAAAAAAAATAGAAAAGCAGAAAAAAGAAAAGAAAAGATATGCTATAAAAAATAAGGCTTTGATTCAAAAAAGAAAAAGAAAATGAAAGTGTGTGAAAAGACTTTAGGATTCTCCATAAATGAAACATGCATCCATACTATCATGCATTTCATGGTTCAATCAGAAGCTTGTGGGAGCCCTTCCTTTCAAATTCCGACTTCAGCAACAAAGTTGACTTCTCATAGCTATGTGCTCAAAAGTTAACATTGGAACAACTCTGTGGGGTTTTGAATGAGATGAGAACAGAAATGGAGACTGGCATGAATCAGTGTATGGAGGTTACTCAAGCGTTTTCTCTTTGACAAGAAGAATTGAGACGAGTTCCTCCTAGGCCAAATGCAAATGATGATCTCACCCATGAGAAGGTCTTATGAATCAGAATGTCTGAAATAATGTTGAGATTCCTGTTCTTGGTAAGGAGAATTCACATCATTGAAGTCTTCGAGTTTCCGAGTATGGGAATTGACAAAAGGTTCCACCTCTTGGAGAAAAGGTTGAAAGTCATAGAAGGTCGTGACTCCATTGACTTATACATTGTGTGTTTGAGCCTAATGCCTGATGTCAAAAAGAAAACTGCAAGGGTCATTTATTCACTCCAGATGGTTTGGATATTGGAGCTAAGTTGGTAATCATCTCTTGTGCATATCTGGAAGTTGCTTGGGGCTCCCGATCGAGGGATAAGCAAGACGTACTCTTATCTTGAGCATTGCATCATTCGCATTGCTCGAATCCCTTAAAGCATTACAAATTCCTGGGTGACTTTGTCAGAATCTCTTTCCATGTGATAATCAAAAGTGTTCTACACAATGCTTCTCATTCTCAAGGTTCTACTTCATATCTCAGTTGTCTCTTCTCAGAATTTCCTTCTCAGTGGCCTTCGCTTGTTAACAGAGACGAGAATAATATGAGAAACAAATTGATGTGATTCTATTGCCTTGTTCCCATTCGCTTCCCTGTTTGTTGGAATCACAATTGGTTAAGATTCTAGTATTGGGTCTTCTTCACCACAAGTAGCTCTCTTGAGTTGATGATCATACAAGATTCTTCCATTTATGATGGCGATTACTACTCTAGAAACTATGCTTGGGGCTCCCGCACGAGGGATAAGCAAGACGTACTCTTATCTTGAGCATTGCATCACTCGCATTGCTCGAATCCCTAAAGCAAGGCAAAAGTTTACGACTCATGGGTGACTTCGTTGGAGCTCTCTTTTGGAGTAATCTGAAGTGTTTGGAAAGAACGGCAAAAAGTATTCAAGATCAATAAGTCCAGACGGAGTCAAGTCTCCTCAGCAATGGCATTCATTTAGTTTCTTTATTGCATTCTCATTTGTAACATTTCATTGTTTGTTTAAGCATTTATAGCATGTAAAAGCTTGTTAATTTCTGAATGAAAATAAAAATACATTGTTTATGTTTGTCTTGAAGAAACCCATTCGTTTTCACTCATAAAATGTTTTTGGCATTACGATACCAACTTTATTAATTGCTCGCTGAGGCAAAAAGCTGAGGGAGAATGATGAAAAATAAAAATGCAAAATCTCTAATCGTGTGTTTTTGAATAGAACCCTACTGAGGATGTACAGGCATTATTTCAAATCCCCAAACACCGGAGATATAAGGGAGATAGACCCTCGTTAACCCCTTTGAGCCTTGAAGTAGGAGTTTCTTTTCTAATCATAAAAACCCCCATTTTGACCTTGAGGAAGGGTAGTGTTCATTTAACTTGATCGAGCTTTCAAAACTCACCAAAAGGGTATGCATCTAAGGATACAACAATGGTTATCCTTCAAAAGGTTGAGGAATGTCAAAACCGCAACGATTATCCTTATTCCATCAAGAGATCGAGAGATGACGATACCACAATGGTGATCCTTCATCAAATCAAAAAGTGAGGCGGTCGCAATCACCTCCAACGAATCAAAGACTATGCGAGGTCACACGACTTGTTCAAAAAAAAAGAGCAAAAAAAAAATGGCAAAAAAACAACGAAAATAAAAAAGGATGAAAAGAAAATGACAAAAGAAGCAAAAAAAAAATGATGAAATTGCCAAAGCAAGAACAAAGTCGTGTGACAATGAATCAGAAGAATAAAAGGTGAGCGACCGCCATGTCCAAAGAACCTCATTGATTCCTCAACCATTTCAAATTCCTTGTGAGGGATGAACACTCGTGTCGAGTTAACTGAACATAGGAATGGAGAACATCACGAAGGGGGTGGGTACAAATAATTTTGAGCCTAAAAATCCTTTGTTTTCTAAAAACCGTGAGCCCGGCCAAATTACAACCCTTAAAAGTCCTAATTGAAGTAGGGTTTATTTTGAAAGCGCACTCCGATGAGATAGCGCTTAAATGACTCCCAATGAAGTGAGAATCATATCCATGTTGGTATCGTATGCTTGCTTTATCTTCCATATGCAAAAATCGAGGTTGTGTCAACTAGTGATTCGGTCACAAGAGGTTGCAACCTCATTCCATAAAAAGTTTTAAAACTTCAAGGCTAACATAGGTTTTGCATTAGAATTACCATTCTTAGAATTAACATTCTTTTGCATGCGAAATATGTGCTTAACATCAAGGAGATTTTCAAGGATGAGAATCAGTGAGCAACTTGATCACATCAAAACACAAGAGACTCGAGAACTCCGAGGAGGAAAAGCTAATCATCTCAAACGTTGACCATCAAGGGGAAAGTTATCCAAAGAACTCCGTTGGGCATGAACAGTTAATGCTTTCCTTGATTACCTTGAGGGGAAGAATTGGAAGACTCCGTTGAGCGTGGTAAAGTTATTTCCATGTTTGTTTGACTTCAAAACAATGAAAGCTCGAGGATTCTAGTAAGATGTACCTAATTAGGGGCAATTAAGTCGAGGTTTGACCTCTCAAATTCAGCATATCTGGGGCAATCATGTCGATAAATCTCTTCAAGCTTTGATCAATCTGGGGCAATCATGTCGATAAATCTCTTTAAGATTTGATCAATCTGGGGCAATCATGTCGAGGAATCTCTCTTGAGCTCAACCAATCTGGGGCAGTTACGTCGAGATTCGACGAATCTCTCCAAGGATCCTTTAGGGCACATTCCTTCATAGGTCAAGAAACTTGGGGCACAATCTTATGAGTTATATCATTGCTCCCGAATACAAGAGTTTATTTCTCCTGGAAACTTATTCTCTCCCCAAGCATGGGAATTTATTTATCTCGAGAGTTTGTTCCATTCCTCAAGCATAGGAGTTTATTTCTCCTAGGAGTTGTTCTACCTCCCTAACCAAGGCTCCTTACCTGGTTTTCTCATCCCTAACATGGTGAATCGAGGGAATCTCCTCAAGCTGAAAATCCTCCAAGCAGTGGCACATGGTGAGAAGTCAGAAATTATTCTTCAAGTCAAAGAAGGTGCATCTTACAAATCAAAGTCCAATATCTATTGGCACCTCCACATGGTCCTTAACACTAAGGGGATTCTCCCTAGTGTTTACCTCACTAATGCCTTTATTTGGCACTCTGCATATAGCGTTCACTGCATATAACATTGCATCCTCAAAAGCGTAGCATATCCATCAAAATGGAGCATTACGCCATAGAAAAATTCAAACATGCATACAAAGCATAAGCCAGATAATACAAATCAGCACTCAACCAAGACGATGATACTTCCCCACATAAAAAAGTTGTCCTTACAAACTCCGATTGATATCTGCTACTACATTACAAATCTCCTTATGCCACGGTGCCGATACCTGATATCCTTAATCCCCAAAAGAAGTCTCATTTTCTCTCTCCAACGAGGATCGGATGCAATGTCTTTCTTCGTCAGAATCGTTGTCTCCGAGGTTATTTCCCGTGTGCTGCGTGCAGATTAGAGCGTGAATGAGGGTGGGCATTCAACCCATCTCATTTTTCAATCGTTTGAATGATCATACTTGGTGTGTGGCAATTCGAACGATTGCCGCTCTTGAAGAGTTACACCCCGCCTTTGGCCTGAGGGATTAATGTAATTCTTATGCTTCACAAGCATCAATATCTCCGTAATTCCCAGTGGTTACTTCCATCTTCTTGCCAAGTCTAGTCGTCACTAGTCTTGTCGTGGTTATTTCCCGTGTGCTGCGTGCAAACTAGAGTGCGAATGAGGGTGGGCATTCAACCCATCTCATTTTTCAATCGTTTGAATAACCATACTTGGTGTGTGGCAATTCGAACGATTGCCACTCTTGAAGAGCTACACCCCGCCTTTGGCCTGAGGGATTAATGTAATTCTTATGCTTCGCAAGCATCAACATCTTCGTGATTATGTCTTTTGATCGAGTCTAGTCGTCACTAGTCTCCGTGCTCCTTTCCCCCGTATGGGAAAACTTTTCAAGTCCAACCCCCGTGTTGCGAACCCTTGGCCTTCCAACCTGGCCAACCTTTTCAAAGCCCAGTTTCCAACCTGGCAAACCTTTTCAAAGCCCAGTTTCAACCTGGCAAACCTTTTCAAAGCCCAGTTTCCAACCTGGCAAACCCTTTTAAAGCCCAGTTCCAACCTGGCAAACCCTTTTAAGGCCCAGTTCCTAACCTGGCAAACCCTTTCAAAGCCCAGTTCCTAACCTGGCAAACCCTTTTTCAAAGCCCAATTTCCAACTTGGCAAACCATTTCAAAACCGAACCCCGATGTTGAGTCTTAGATCGTACGAGGTCTATTCTGTCCTGAAGATCGTACGAGGTCTTCTCCCGATGTTGAGTCTTAGATCGTACGAGGTCTATTCTGTCCTGAGGATCGTACGAGGTCTTCTCCCGATGTTGAGTATTAGATCGTACGAGGTCTATTCTGTCCTGAGGATCGTACGAGGTCTTCTCCCGATGTTGAGTCATAGGTCGCACGAGATCTTTTCCTTTCAGTTTTGAAGATCGTACGAGGTCTTCTCCCGATGTTGAGTCGTAGATCGCATGAGGTCTATTCTGTCCTGAAGATCGTACGAGGTCTTCTCCCGATGTTGAGTCATAGGTCGCACGAGATCTTTTCCTTTCAGTTTTGAAGATCGTACGAGGTCTTCTCCCGATGTTGATTCGTAGATCGCACGAGGTCTATTTCCTTTCTGTCTTGAAGATCGTACGAGGTCTTTTCCTGATGTTGAGTCGTAGATCGCACGAGGTCTATTTCCTTTCAGTTTTGAAGATTGTACGAGGTCTTCTCCCAATGTTGAGTCATAGGTCGCACGAGATCTTTTCCTTTCTGTCTTGAAGATCGTACGAGATCCTCTCCTGTTGTCGAGTCGATGTTGAGTCATAGATCGCACGAGATCTTTTCCTTTCTGTCTTGAAGATCGTACGAGGTCTTCTCCCGATGTTGAGTCGTAGATCGCACGAGATCTATTTCCTTTCAGTCATTGTCTCATATAACCATTCTCTTGGAAAACCTGTATTGGCACCGCTACCACGTTACATACTACCACCATTCAAATCCATTACTCACTGTAAATTCTTCCATCAGAAAAACAAAATTTCTCTTTCCCCAGCAGATATCAAAAAAAATAAAGATAACATTTACACCATCTTCTCTTTAGGACAAATTTCTGGCACTTTGATATTTAATCTTCTTCTACCTTGAATGTTCGAAAGGCTAGCGCCAATCTCACATCCAGGTTTAAGACGATTAAATAGGGGTCGCTGTCATACCCCAAATTTGTCCTACCCTTTAATTTCTAACTGGCTTTGGCTTTGCATTTCATTTGCACACCTCCATTAGGTCATCTAACACATAATGCATCATTAAATCAATAAATGTAGCATCGGGATCAAGGGTGTTGAAAAGCTAGGATTTCACTGTAACTCTGAGATTTTCGTCTTCATTCAAGGCGTTCCTGTCATGTGTTCACCAAGGCAAGATTTTTTTTTTTAGGGTTGAAGGGAAGTTGATATGGATTGAACTTAATGATTGAAGTGAAGAGTTTTAGCGCAAGATTGATTTAGTCTGATCACATGGATCCTTTGTTTGGAATTATCTAAGGAAAACTATCTAATGTCATGAACGCAAAGGGGTTCAAGCGTTCGAAGTTGGTTCATTCGGTTCTTGCAATTTGAAGTAACTAAGCATACAAGTCAAGGCTATTCAATACATACCAACCTCACGCTATCATTCTCAATATTCATTCCATCATGATCCATTCAAAATTCTAACATAAATCTAGAGTTTCTATTCAACTAAAACTCAAGAGACACAAAAAGATATACATCCATCACATTCCATCAAAGTCCACTTATTACAAAATCCAAATACAGTTACATCCTTATGCCATTCAAAGTCCATACAACATAAATCCAAGCTATCCATTACAAAAATCATATCCATTCAAAATCCATTCATAAGTCCAATACATTACACTATTCCTAAAGTCAAAGACACATTATAATCCAAGTGCATCATTGCCATTACATGAAACTTGCAGCAAAACTCATCCTAATGTCTAAAATAAAAAAGAGAGGAAACAATGTCCTAAACTCCATGCCTTCTCCACCTCCAAACCCTGCATAATTTTCCAACAGCCAGCCTTTGCAATCAAAGCTTCAATAGAAAACCGACATGCTGCCGTTCACAAAGCCTGCTGCTACCTGCAACATTTAACTAACAGCCACAAACATCACATATACCATCACTAACCAATTCATTTTACCTTAACTAATTTCAAACCTTCCACAAAACAGTCCTGCATACAATACCAGAAAAGACAATAAACCTCACCAAGAAAAGCTGGTTCGGCACGGCGATTCATAGATATTCAATACTATTTTCATAGTTCAGCCAAGCATACACACACACTGCCAGCTTCTCCATACATGATAAGCCGAGCCTACGCAGCCGAACAAAATCAACATGACACATCAAAACCGGTCCCTGTAGCATACACACACTAACTCAGTTTTAGTTCAAAATTCCCACATGACACCAAACCAATTCTAACATTTCAAACCATGCCAAAACCTACAATATTCAAACAATCAATACTAACAGCCCTGCACATATACACTTCAATAAATTCAATGCCATAACCTCCATATTCCAAACAGACATTCTAAATTCACATCATTCAACTCATCATTCAAAAATCACTTACCGGCTATCGTATTCACACTGTACAGCCCTCCATCAATACCAAGAAGCCCATACATTCCAGCCGACTGAGTGTAACACCGCCAAATCTACATAATAGGTATTGGGGCTTCAAATTGACGGCCATTCAGCTTGTAACCAATTGTGCCCTACAGAAGAGATCAAAGAGATTGATTCAGACTGACTCCAATATTCTGCACAATTCACATACAAAAATCGGCAGCCAAGGTAGTTTCGAACCGACACTGCACTCAAGTCCATAACTGAACCTGAAATTGATCCCTGCACGTTAGAAAACCAATAGAAAAAAAACAGAAAGTTACTAACAGTTTCTACACAGCTCACTAATTCACTAACAGAACTAACAGTTAACTACTTTACTAACAGAAAAATAGTTACTTGCCTTGTAACTACTGTAACCAACTTCCAAAACTAACTATAACCGATTCAATCTCTGCCCTCCATTTCCAAAACCGTTTCATTAATCTAACAGCCCTCAATTCTCTCTTCTAACTAACATCTCCCTCATCAACAACCTATAACTAACTTCCTAACTGTCACATAACCACAAAAACAGAAATAACAAACCCCATAACTGTCAAAACAGAATCATCACCTTCAAATCCCCACCATCCAATCAATAACAGAATCCTCCCAATCCAAGGGTTCTAAATCACTCTCTAACTGAATCTCTTCAACCTTCTCACCTATATATTCTACTCTCCCTCCACAATTCAAACTCCACGCCATTATCTTCTTCACTCCACTCATCTTCATCTTCTTCACTCTCACACACACGTTCACTTCACTCTCAACTCTCATCACCTTCATAACTGATTCTTCACTTTCTGCAACACACGCATCACCTTCAACCACCCTCACTCTCTTCTTTCTTCACCGAGCCATTTTCTTCACTTTCTCCTCCACCTTCATCTCAATCCACTCTGCAACTCCTCTCACTCACCCTCACCGACACTCCGAGCTCATCTTCAACCTCCATTAGAGTTTCTCATTGAAGCTCTAATGGAGTGAGCTTAACCTCCGCCCTTCCAAGAACGCAGTTTATCTCACCACAACAACATCACAAAACTTCAGAAATTCAGAAAAATCAAAAAGAAGAAGAGGAAGGAAGGTTCGCAAAAGGAATAAGCTAAAGAACTCGAAGACTCACCGGAAAGATTACTCCGTTGTCTTCGCGTTTACTTCGCATCCACGATCATCAATCCAGGTACGCTTCTGAACCTTCGTCGTTCTTCATAGACCAGATCGTTCTCGATCAATGTATAACTTAGGGTCCTATTGAATAAGTCTGAGAGAGATACGAATTAGGGTCGGAGGTTGAGATGAGAGGCGAGGGAGAGCGACGCTCGTGGTTTGATTCACGGCGGCGTTGTGTTTTTGATCGGAGATAAGAACGAAGTTCACTGCGCCGTTTGTTCATTTGGAGTGAGAAAGAGGGACTAATTCTGAGAGTGAGAAGTCAATTCGTCACAGTGTTAAACCCTAATTTCCATTTTTTTAGTTATTCATTTTAATTTTTTACAAAAATATGATGATACAAAAATCTGAATGAAAACTGTCTTTGGGCCTTGCAGTCACAAAATTGCTGTCTACACACCCCTAGGCCCACGCCCTCTCTTTTTTGAGCATGTTATCAAACAAAAACTCTGTTTGGGCTTCAATCCCCTGGGCCTTACGCTCATTCTGCTTATTGCACCATCATGTTGCTCATACACCCCCGGCCTATGGATTTCTTTCAAAAATGCTGTGTAATAAAAAACTGCTGGGCCAACACCCTGGGCCCAGCGTCTTTGCTATATGCACCACTGATTCCAGGCTTACACCCCCTGTTTCATTAGTTTCTTTTTAGGTTTATTTCATTAGTTTTGTTCTAAAGATTTTTAGATAATAACATTTAGCATCATAATTTTTGTTCGATTTTAGGTAATAAAAATGACATAGAAACAATAAAAATATTAGTTTTAGGATTAATAGATTTTTAGTGTATTTAGGCTTGAACTAGATTTCCTTTGTTGATAAAAACTCATAAAAAATAGTAGTTTTTTTAGGATAATTTTTGCACTTAATTTTGATTTGTTTCTTATGTGCTTTTGTGCTAAATTTTGTATGTTTGCGTTTACATTGATTTTGGCCATATTTTAGGCCTACCTTGTCAATACCATTAGTATGTTAACATTAGAATTAGAATTAGGATAACAATTAGGCTAGAAAATAGGTTAGTCTCCCCTTGTTCATTCTTTTTCTTTTACAACATTAAAACACTTAATAAATATCAAAATAAAATTCCCATAAAAAGTACAAAGAAAACACCTAAAAAACACTAATAAAAAAGTGAAAATCTTAAAAAGGGAATGGAAGCTTGAACACCCCTTGCTTTAGGGAATGTTCGAGTGCTTGGATCTCCCTTGCTTTAGGGTTCCATTCGGGCGTAAGTTCCCAAATTCTAAAAAACACAAACCATAGAGCAACTCGAGTTTCCCTTGCTTTAGGGATTTCCTCGAAACGCTCAAACTCTATCTCTTCTCTCTCCTTTCTTAAGGGCATTGTTATCTCCGCTCTATTGCATCCTAGGTCGATCCCTTATGCAAGAGCGCGAGCGTTAACTCCGCCCAACTAAAAAACACAAAAACAAACAGAAAATCTTGAGCCGAACTACGGCGCTCTGATTCCTGAAAAGGATACGTAGGCATCAAGTCGCGGGGCTGGAACGAGCACACTTGTAAATATTTCCTTCTTTTCCCCGTATTTCTTTTGCATGCATTCGCATTTAGACATAGTACACACCCTTTAGATAGAAACAAACATAGGTGGATACCATCGAGTACGATGGGCGCGAGGGGTGCTAATACCTTCCCCTTGCGTAACCGACTCTCGTACCTTGATTCTCTGGTCGCAAGACCTTGTTCTTACCCTTTGTTAGGTTCCCTGGTATTCCTTTCCCTTATGGGATAAATATATTGGTGGCGACTCTGTTCATTTTTCGCGAGCGTGCGACAGTCGCAACCTGTATTTCTTGAGTCTGTCAAACAGCTTGTGTAGATGACCCAGATGTTCTTCTTCGGTGTTGGACTTTGAAATCATATCATCGACATACACCTCTATCTCCTGATGAATCATATCATGGAACAGAGCTACCATTGCACGTTGATATGTAGCTCTCGCATTCTTTAAACCAAAGGGCATTACTTTGTAACAAAAGGTTCCCCAGGGTGTTGTGAAAGTTGTTTTTTCCATATCTTCGGGTGCCATCTTGATTTGATTGTACCCTGAGAATCCATCCATGAAGGAGAAAACCTTGCATTGTGCGGTATTGTCAACCAGTACATCGATGTGAGGTAAAGGGAAATCATCTTTGGGGCTTGCCCGGTTCAGATCCCTGTAGTCTACACACATTCTGACTTTCCCGTCTTTTTTGGGCACAGGTACTATGTTAGCTATCCAAGGAGGATAACTCACAACTTTCAGAAAACCGGCATTGAATTGCTTTTCAACCTCGTCTTTGATCTTTTTTGACATATCAGGCCTACTCCTCCGCAATTTCTGCTTGACTGGAGTGCTACCTTCTTTGATTGGCAAGCGATGAACCACAATATCCGTGTCAAGGCCAGGCATATCTTCATAGGACCAGGCGAATATCTCGACGTAGTCCTGCAACATTTGAATCAGTCTTTGCTTGACACTGTTTTCTAGATCAGCCCCTATCTTGACTTCTTTCTTTTCTTCGTTGCTGCCCAAGTTGATGACCTCAATTGGTTCTTCATGCGGCTGTATAGTCTTTTCTTCTTGTTCTAGCAGCCTTGCAAGCTCTCTTGGTACCTCACAATCTTCCTCACTTTTGTCCTCAGTTTGGTAGATCGGATTTTCAAAGTCATGACAGGTTGAGCTTGTTGCACTTGAGCCACCTGTTGTGTACCTATATTCATAGCCTTCAATCTTTTTTCAACCTCTGCAGCTATTGCATCTTCAACTCGGATTTTTGAGGTTTCCAGCTTGAGATCAATGATTCCTTCTGGTTTACTGGTACACCTATCATACAGCTCCAAATGCTCATTTGCAGATATTGCTTCAATGATCTTGATGATACCAGAGGCTGTTGTGAAATTTGTTGAGCCTCCAGCTGCTGTGTCGATTAACTGCTTTGTCTTTATTCTCAGCCCGTTCACAAACATTTGCATCTGTTCAGTTTTGTCCATATTGTGTGTCGGACATGCCACCAAAGTCCTCTTGAACCTTTTATAGGCATCCCCCAGAGACTCACCCTCCTTTTGCTTGAAGTTTAGAATTTCATACCTTTTTCGTAGAAAGACTGACGCTGGAAAATATTCATTTAGGAAAGCTTTTTCCATCTCTCCCCACGATGTGATACTGCCTGCTGGAAGAGAATAGAACCACTCCTCTGCCTCTTCTGCTAGAGTAAAAGGGAACATCCTCAATCTCTTTGCTTCTTCGGTATGACCATCAATTTTTAGAGTGGTGCTCATGGTCAAAAATCTCTGCAGATGTTTGTTTGCGTCTTCGTTAACCTTTCCGGTGAAAGGTTTCCTTTCAAGCTGATTGATTGTGCTAGGGTGTAGTTGAAAATTTGTAGCATTTACCGGTTGGTTGACAATTGTTTGTCTTCCCCCTGGTGTGTTTGCAGCACCGTAGTCACCAAGGAGCCTCTCAAGAGGAGGAGGATTTTCACCCATGGTTTCTTCTTCACTTTCAGACTCTGAATCGGAGTGAACTGACACAATTTCCTCTTCAGGTTCCAGATTAGCCAACCGAGCTTGTCTACGCCTTGCGTGCAAAGTTCTTTCAATTTCTGCGTCAAAAAGAAATTCAGCTGAGGCCTTACCTCGCATACACAGATTAGATAAATATGAGAATTAGGAAAAATAAATAGTGCAGAAAAATAAAATTTAAGTCGTACAGCAACAAAATTCTAATTGAAATAAATCTAGAACTCCATAATCTTCGGCAGTCCCCGGCAACGGCGCCAAAAACTTGATAGGAAAATAGCAAGTGTACTATTTTTGCCTATGTAGTAGTAATGGGAAAATCCCAAGTATCGAATCTCAAGGACTACTTGACGATACAGAGTTTCACAACAATTTCAATTAAACAAAAGTTCAAAAGGGTGTTTTGGTTGGTTTTGCAAATAATGTAAATAAGCAGAATATTAAAACGATGAACAGAGATGAGTAGGTTGCTAGGGGTCGGTGAATGATTCTTCCTGTAACAACTATCCTTCTCAATGCAATAACATAGTTTCACAATTGATTACCGGTTCTCAAGAATATCTAATCCTAAGGCCTTAGTGAAAAGATCTTTGACGTCACAACCTAATTACTATGTCCATAGATAATTATAATTATGATCAAGCATTCCAATACCAAGAATTTCCGGTTAAGATAAAATATCCCTAGTCCTAGGTGATAATTATTATCCTATGTTCTTACTCATGTCAATGAACAATTGCTGTCCAGCTAAATTTATTCATACAAATTCATTATCCGTTTGTCAGACGGTTAAGGCATAAAGAACAGATGTAAAACAAACCAATTATATGAAAACCAAATTATTATTGCATCAAAGAAATAAAGTTATCACATTCAGAATCAAGGTCACCCCCCTAGCAATGGGGGGTTTAGCTACTCATAACAATAATAAAAATCATAGTTTTGATTGTAGACATTACAGATAAATGAAGGAATCAGATCTTCAATGGCTAATGCTCATAGAATCCTTCACTCCTTGCATCAATCTTGAATTCTCCAGCCTCTCTAATGTATTTTCGCACTCAAAACTGTCCAACCCTTGTCCAAACGCAATCTGGTTCTTTTATTACTGTCATTCTGGGCTTTTCAGCAAAACAGGCCCAAAAATCACGTGCACATGCGTGTGGGAACGCGTTTGGTGCTGTGACACGCGTCCTGGGACGCGTCCTGGCAGGGGGAGGCATTTCTTTTGCAATTCTGGCAGCTGGGACGCGTGTGGGCACGCGTCTGGTAGTCTGGGACGCGTCTAGACACGCGTGTGGGCTCAGGAAACGCGTCCAGGGACGCGTGTGGGCAGGAAATGCATTTTTCTCTTGCTGGACGCGTGTGGGCACGCGTGTGACCAGCATATGTGCTTTTCTTCAGTTTCTTCACTTTTTTCACTGATTTTCTCCACTTCATTCATCTGAGTCTGCAAACACTTAAACACAAAACCAAAGTATAAAATGACGAATAATGAATTAAAACATAAAATAAAATACTTCAAAGACAACTAAAAATAGCAGTAAAAATACGTGTGAAAACCACTGATCAGTTGCGTTTGTATAGGGTTCCATTACTTAGGAAGAATTTGGCAGCAAATCTTCTTAGAAACTTTCTGTCGTTAATGGATGCCCCTTCAGGGTACTCCTGAGCTTCGAGATACCTTTTTATTTCATGGAACCATGGTTTGTCTTCCGTTCCTTCGGCATCGATCTTATTGCAATAGGCTGGTTCGTCTTGTCTGTAAATGGTGATCATTGGCGCCTCGTTGTCCCACCTGACTTTGAACATGGATGACATGGTAGCTAAGGCATCAGCTAGTTGATTTTCTTCGCGCGGGATGTGTTCAAAAGTGATCTCTTCAAAGTAAGGAATCAAACTCAGCACATATTCTTTGTATGGAATTAGGTTCGGGTGCTTCGTGTCCCATTCCTCTTTGACTTGATAAATCACAAGCGCCGAGTCTCCGTAGACCTCCAGGAACTTGATTCTTAGATCAATTGCATCTTTGAGACCCAGAATACATGCTTCGTACTCGGCTATATCGTTAGTGCAGTTGAAACATAATCTGGCAGTGAATGGTGTATAAATTCCTGCAGGGGAAATGATCACAGCTCCGATGCCATTGCCAAGCGCATTAGAGGCTCCATCAAAAACCATAGTCCATCGGGATCCTGGCTCGGGTCCTTCTTCCGGTCCTGGTTGTTTGTAGTCAGTGACTAGCATAATGTCTTCATCTGGGAAGTCAAAGTTTAATGCTTGATAATCATCCACTGCTTGATGAGCCAGATGATCAGCTACCACACTTCCTTTGATTGCTTTTTGCGAAGTGTACTGGATGTCATATTCTGTTAAGATCATTTGCCATCGTGCTATTCTTCCAGAGAGAGCAGGTTTTTCGAACACATATTTGATAGGATCCATATTGGAGATTAGGAAAGTGGTGTGATTTAGCATATATTGTCTTAGTCGGCGAGCCGCCCATGCTAAGGCACAGCAAGTTTCTTCGAGTAGTGAGTATCTTGTTTCACAATCGGTAAACTTTTTGCTAAGATAGTAGATTGCATGCTCCTTTCGGCCGGACTCGTCATGTTGCCCCAGTACACACCCCATTGAATCTTCTAACACAGTTAGGTACATTATCAGAGGTCTTCCTTCCACTGGTGGTAACAAGATTGGCGGTTTTTGGAGATATTCTTTGATCTTGTCAAAAGCTAATTGGCATTTGTCATTCCATCTTTCCACTTGATCTTTCTTCAATAGTTTGAAGATCGGCACACAAGTAGTAGTCATATGGGCAATGAATCTGGCTATGTAATTCAAATGTCCCAAGAATCCTCTGACTTGTTTCTCAGTACGGGGTATAGGCATTTCTTGAATGGCTTTGACCTTGGCAGGATCCACCTCAATACCTTTGCTGCTGACGATGAAACCTAAGAGTTTACCGGATCTTACTCCAAAGGTACACTTGTTCGGATTCAGTCGCAACCTGTATTTCTTGAGTCTGTCAAACAGCTTGTGTAGATGACCCAGATGTTCTTCTTCGGTGTTGGACTTTGCAATCATATCATCGACATACACCTCTATCTCCTGATGAATCATATCATGGAACAGAGCTACCATTGCACGTTGATATGTAGCTCTCGCATTCTTTAAACCAAAGGGCATTACTTTGTAACAAAAGGTTCCCCAGGGTGTTGTGAAAGTTGTTTTTTCCATATCTTCGGGTGCCATCTTGATTTGATTGTACCCTGAGAATCCATCCATGAAGGAGAAAACCTTGCATTGTGCGGTATTGTCAACCAGTACATCGATGTGAGGTAAAGGGAAATCATCTTTGGGGCTTGCCCGGTTCAGATCCCTGTAGTCTACACACATTCTGACTTTCCCGTCTTTTTTGGGCACAGGTACTATGTTAGCTATCCAAGGAGGATAACTCACAACTTTCAGAAAACCGGCATTGAATTGCTTTTCAACCTCGTCTTTGATCTTTTTTGACATATCAGGCCTACTCCTCCGCAATTTCTGCTTGACTGGAGTGCTACCTTCTTTGATTGGCAAGCGATGAACCACAATATCCGTGTCAAGGCCAGGCATATCTTCATAGGACCAGGCGAATATCTCGACGTAGTCCTACAACATTTGAATCAGTCTTTGCTTGACACTGTTTTCTAGATCAGCCCCTATCTTGACTTCTTTCTTTTCTTCGTTGCTGCCCAAGTTGATGACCTCAATTGGTTCTTCATGCGGCTGTATAGTCTTTTCTTCTTGTTCTAGCAGCCTTGCAAGCTCTCTTGGTACCTCACAATCTTCCTCACTTTCGTCCTCAGTTTGGTAGATCGGATTTTCAAAGTCATGACAGGTTGAGCTTGTTGCACTTGAGCCACCTGTTGTGTACCTATATTCATAGCCTTCAATCTTTTTTCAACCTCTGCAGCTATTGCATCTTCAACTCGGATTTTTGAGGTTTCCAGCTTGAGATCAATGATTCCTTCTGGTTTACTGGTACACCTATCATACAGCTCCAAATGCTCATTTGCAGCTATTGCTTCAATGATCTTGATGATACCAGAGGCTGTTGTGAAATTTGTTGAGCCTCCAGCTGCTGTGTCGATTAACTGCTTTGTCTTTATTCTCAGCCCGTTCACAAACATTTGCATCTGTTCAGTTTTGTCCATATTGTGTGTCGGACATGCCACCAAAGTCCTCTTGAACCTTTTATAGGCATCCCCCAGAGACTCACCCTCCTTTTGCTTGAAGTTTAGAATTTCATACCTTTTTCGTAGAAAGACTGACGCTGGAAAATATTCATTTAGGAAAGCTTTTTCCATCTCTCCCCACGATGTGATACTGCCTGCTGGAAGAGAATAGAACCACTCCTCTGCCTCTTCTGCTAGAGTAAAAGGGAACATCCTCAATCTCTTTGCTTCTTCGGTATGACCATCAATTTTTAGAGTGGTGCTCATGGTCAAAAATCTCTGCAGATGTTTGTTTGCGTCTTCGTTAACCTTTCCGGTGAAAGGTTTCCTTTCAAGCTGATTGATTGTGCTAGGGTGTAGTTGAAAATTTGCAGCATTTACCGGTTGGTTGACAATTGTTTGTCTTCCCCCTGGTGTGTTTGCAGCACCGTAGTCACCAAGGAGCCTCTCAGGAGGAGGAGGATTTTCACCCATGGTTTCTTCTTCACTTTCAGACTCTGAATCGGAGTGAACTGACACAATTTCCTCTTCAGGTTCCAGATTAGCCAACCGAGCTTGTCTACGCCTTGCGTGCAAAGTTCTTTCAATTTCTGCGTCAAAAATAAATTCAGCTGAGGCCTTACCTCGCATACACAGATTAGATAAATATGAGAATTAGGAAAAATAAATAGTGCAGAAAAATAAAATTTAAGTCGTACAGCAACAAAATTCTAATTGAAATAAATCTAGAACTCTATAATCTTCGGCAGTCCCCGGCAACGGCGCCAAAAACTTGATAGGAAAATAGCAAGTGTACTATTTTTGCCTATGTAGTAGTAATGGGAAAATCCCAAGTATCGAATCTCAAGGACTACTTGACGATACAGAGTTTCACAACAATTTCAATTAAACAAAAGTTCAAAAGGGTGTTTTGGTTGGTTTTGCAAATAATGTAAATAAGCAGAATATTAAAACGATGAACAGAGATGAGTAGGTTGCTAGGGGTCGGTGAATGATTCTTCCTGTAACAACTATCCTTCTCAATGCAATAACATAGTTTCACAATTGATTACCGGTTCTCAAGAATATCTAATCCTAAGGCCTTAGTGAAAAGATCTTTGACGTCACAACCTAATTACTATGTCCATAGATAATTATAATTATGATCAAGCATTCCAATACCAAGAATTTCCGGTTAAGATAAAATATCCCTAGTACTAGGTGATAATTATTATCCTATGTTCTTACTCATGTCAATGAACAATTGCTGTCCAGCTAAATTTATTCATACAAATTCATTATCCGTTTGTCAGACGGTTAAGGCATAAAGAACAGATGTAAAACAAACCAATTATATGAAAACCAAATTATTATTGCATCAAAGAAATAAAGTTATCACATTCAGAATCAAGGTCACCCCCCTAGCAATGGGGGGTTTAGCTACTCATAACAATAATAAAAATCATAGTTTTGATTGAGACATTACAGATAAATGAAGGAATCAGATCTTCAATGGCTAATGCTCATAGAATCCTTCACTCCTTGCATCAATCTTGAATTCTCCAGCCTCTCTAATGTATTTTCGCACTCAAAACTGTCCAACCCTTGTCCAAACGCAATCTGGTTCTTTTATTACTGTCATTCTGGGCTTTTCAGCAAAACAGGCCCAAAAATCACGTGCACATGCGTGTGGGAACGCGTTTGGTGCTGTGACACGCGTCCTGGGACGCGTCCTGGCAGGGGGAGGCATTTCTTTTGCAATTCTGGCAGCTGGGACGCGTGTGGGCACGCGTCTGGTAGTCTGGGACGCGTCTAGACACGCGTGTGGGCTCAGGAAACGCGTCCAGGGACGCGTGTGGGCAGGAAATGCATTTTTCTCTTGCTGGACGCGTGTGGGCACGCGTGTGACCAGCATATGTGCTTTTCTTCAGTTTCTTCACTTTTTTCACTGATTTTCTCCACTTCATTCATCTGAGTCTGCAAACACTTAAACACAAAACCAAAGTATAAAATGACGAATAATGAATTAAAACATAAAATAAAATACTTCAAAGACAACTAAAAATAGCAGTAAAAATACGTGTGAAAACCACTGATCAGTTGCGTTTGTATAGGGTTCCATTACTTAGGAAGAATTTGGCAGCAAATCTTCTTAGAAACTTTCTGTCGTTAATGGATGCCCCTTCAGGGTACTCCTGAGCTTCGAGATACCTTTTTATTTCATGGAACCATGGTTTGTCTTCCGTTCCTTCGGCATCGATCTTATTGCAATAGGCTGGTTCGTCTTGTCTGTAAATGGTGATCATTGGCGCCTCGTTGTCCCACCTGACTTTGAACATGGATGACATGGTAGCTAAGGCATCAGCTAGTTGATTTTCTTCGCGCGGGATGTGTTCAAAAGTGATCTCTTCAAAGTAAGGAATCAAACTCAGCACATATTCTTTGTATGGAATTAGGTTCGGGTGCTTCGTGTCCCATTCCTCTTTGACTTGATAAATCACAAGCGCCGAGTCTCCGTAGACCTCCAGGAACTTGATTCTTAGATCAATTGCATCTTTGAGACCCAGAATACATGCTTCGTACTCGGCTATATCGTTAGTGCAGTTGAAACATAATCTGGCAGTGAATGGTGTATAAATTCCTGCAGGGGAAATGATCACAGCTCCGATGCCATTGCCAAGCGCATTAGAGGCTCCATCAAAAACCATAGTCCATCGGGATCCTGGCTCGGGTCCTTCTTCCGGTCCTGGTTGTTTGTAGTCAGTGACTAGCATAATGTCTTCATCTGGGAAGTCAAAGTTTAATGCTTGATAATCATCCACTGCTTGATGAGCCAGATGATCAGCTACCACACTTCCTTTGATTGCTTTTTGCGAAGTGTACTGGATGTCATATTCTGTTAAGATCATTTGCCATCGTGCTATTCTTCCAGAGAGAGCAGGTTTTTCGAACACATATTTGATAGGATCCATATTGGAGATTAGGAAAGTGGTGTGATTTAGCATATATTGTCTTAGTCGGCGAGCCGCCCATGCTAAGGCACAGCAAGTTTCTTCGAGTAGTGAGTATCTTGTTTCACAATCGGTAAACTTTTTGCTAAGATAGTAGATTGCATGCTCCTTTCGGCCGGACTCGTCATGTTGCCCCAGTACACACCCCATTGAATCTTCTAACACAGTTAGGTACATTATCAGAGGTCTTCCTTCCACTGGTGGTAACAAGATTGGCGGTTTTTGGAGATATTCTTTGATCTTGTCAAAAGCTAATTGGCATTTGTCATTCCATCTTTCCACTTGATCTTTCTTCAATAGTTTGAAGATCGGCACACAAGTAGTAGTCATATGGGCAATGAATCTGGCTATGTAATTCAAATGTCCCAAGAATCCTCTGACTTGTTTCTCAGTACGGGGTATAGGCATTTCTTGAATGGCTTTGACCTTGGCAGGATCCACCTCAATACCTTTGCTGCTGACGATGAAACCTAAGAGTTTACCGGATCTTACTCCAAAGGTACACTTGTTCGGATTCAGTCGCAACCTGTATTTCTTGAGTCTGTCAAACAGCTTGTGTAGATGACCCAGATGTTCTTCTTCGATGTTGGACTTTGCAATCATATCATCGACATACACCTCTATCTCCTGATGAATCATATCATGGAACAGAGCTACCATTGCACGTTGATATGTAGCTCTCGCATTCTTTAAACCAAAGGGCATTACTTTGTAACAAAAGGTTCCCCAGGGTGTTGTGAAAGTTGTTTTTTCCATATCTTCGGGTGCCATCTTGATTTGATTGTACCCTGAGAATCCATCCATGAAGGAGAAAACCTTGCATTGTGCGGTATTGTCAACCAGTACATCGATGTGAGGTAAAGGGAAATCATCTTTGGGGCTTGCCCGGTTCAGATCTCTGTAGTCTACACACATTCTGACTTTCCCGTCTTTTTTGGGCACAGGTACTATGTTAGCTATCCAAGGAGGATAACTCACAACTTTCAGAAAACCGGCATTGAATTGCTTTTCAACCTCGTCTTTGATCTTTTTTGACATATCAGGCCTACTCCTCCGCAATTTCTGCTTGACTGGAGTGCTACCTTCTTTGATTGGCAAGCGATGAACCATAATATCCGTGTCAAGGCCAAGCATATCTTCATAGGACCAGGCGAATATCTCAACGTAGTCCTGCAACATTTGAATCAGTCTTTTCTTGACACTGTTTTCTAGATCAGCCCCTATCTTGACTTCTTTCTTTTCTTCATTGCGGCCCAAGTTGATGACCTCAATTGGTTCTTCATGCGGCTGTATAGTCTTTTCTTCTTGTTCTAGCAGCCTTGCAAGCTCTCTTGGTACCTCACAATCTTCCTCACTTTCGTCCTCAGTTTGGTAGATCGGATTTTCAAAGTCATGACGGGCAATAGCATAATCGTTATCGACTGGATCCAAAGTGAATGTGAATCTGCATTTGTTTATGTGGGTGTGTGTAAGAAAACATAGCTATTTTGAAAAAATGAATAAAGCAGAGAAAGAAAAAGGATCACAAAATTTTGAATATGCAAACGTCCCATGATTTTATTGAATGCACATGATCATGATATGAAAAACCCTTATAAAAGGACCAGTGTGCTTCGGGCAAGGCACACGGCTTTCAAGTCCATGTTTCGATAGTACAGGAACCATTTTTATCTTTGCATCATATAAACAACGAAAACAGGGAATTGCATTTACTCCTGATCAAAGGAGATCACATCCTCAGCTTCCTAGTTGTTCAATCCATTGTGGTGAGCAGGGAGTATCCAGCTGTTCCAGTTGCAGTTGTCTTCTTCATCTTCCACAGCATTGATTTCATTGGTGGGGAAATGAGTCGGTGATTGTTCAGGATAAGTAGGATGATCTGTTGGATATGAGGATCCAGGTTGAGGTACCTCTGTTGGCTGAGCGAGATACTCGATAAGGCCGTCCCATCCAGTCGGGATGATGTCTTTGAGGGAGACTTGTGCATTCTGCTGAGTAGTGTACTGTGACAGAAAATAACCCTCGTTATTTGGTGTTTCCCTGGCTTCTTCAAGAGTGAAATTGTCGTCGTAATGTTCATCCCATCCAGTTGGGACAATGTCTTCAATGGCGACTTGTGAGCTCGGAGGAGCGGAATATTTCACCATAAAGTCATATTTGCCACTTGGCTCTCCTAAAGTATCCCAAACTTCTTTAGGTGGATTTTGATATTGCTCATTGATGGAACTTGTGAAACTTTTGATATTTTCAAATTGATTGCCCCATCCAGTTGGGGTAATGTCTTCTGTAGCAATAAAAGAACTCTGAGGTGCGGTATACTGAAAATTATATCCGCCGCTTGGTTCTCCCAAAGTATCCCAAACTCCCATGGAAAGGGGTGGAACTTCATTTTGGTATGGCTGGATGATATGGTTCAAGAACACTCCATCGTCTTCAATAGCATTTACTCCTTGGGTGATGAAATGTGACATTAATCCTCCAGAACAAGGACTTTGATCGTTCTTTTGATTTCCATTAGCATAGCCCAAGCCTAACTTGTCGGACTTGTAAGGTACATCGAGGAGCTGTCCCCATATTGTGCAACCACCTTTTTCGATCACAGTTTTGGCATCTTTGAGAGAAGCCATAGCTGTAGTTGGAGTAGCAGAAATATGCTTGGTGGTAGAGACATTTGGAGAGACCACCTCAAAAGATTGGCAGGGAGTTTCGATGAATCCGTCATCCAACTCAACATACTTGGAGTTACTCAGGTGACTAACCAAATATTCCTCTTCGCCATAAACTGTGACAATTTTTCCTTTTACTGGATACTTCAACTTCTGATGTAGGGTAGAAGTTACATCATTTGCCCCATGTATCCAAGGGCGTCCTAGTAAGCAGGAATATGCTGGGTGAATTTCCATTACGTAAAAGGTAGAATCAAAGATCTGAGAGCCCACTCTGATTGGGAGATTCACCTTTTCGTATACTGTTCTTGTTGACCCGTGGAAGGCTCTTACCACAACATCGCTTGGTTGTAACATAATTCCTTCGAAGTCAAGATTTTCTAGTACTGTTTTTGGTAATACGTTCAAAGAAGAACCGTTATCTACCAGCACATGAGATAGAGTGGTGCCATTACATTCAATGGAGATGTGTAGGGCTTTATTGTGATTCTTTCCAGCAGGGGTTAGATCAACATCAGAGAAACCGAGACCATTATTTACTGTTAGACTGGCAACACAATTTTCAAATTGATCGATTGAAATCTCTTGTGGTGCATGTGCAGCTTTCAGGAACTTCATCAGGGCTTTGGCATGAGCTTCTGAATACTTTAGCAGAGACAGCATTGAGATTTTTGAAGCAGTATGCCCCAGTTGTTCGACAATATTGTAATCACTCTTGCAGATGATTTTCAATATTTCCTCCATTTCTTGCTTTGATGGATCCTCAACAGTGACTTCCGCCGGTATTTGAATTGGTTCAACTTGTGGCTCTTTGCCTCGAGCGTTGATATCTTGATTAGGAATTGGGACCTGGACTGGATTAGTAACCACATTTGGAGAAATTTCTAGTGAAAAGATCCTTCCGCTTCTCGTAATCTTACTGGTACCCACAATATTATCAACAGTTGGAGTAGTGAAATTCAGGGCCTCTTCGGTCAAGGTATTCTGTTTAACTCCATGGACATAAACATTAGTGTCATAACTCCACGAGACAGCTTTGTCTGAGGAGTATGGAAATGGAGTTGGACTGGTAATGATTACCGATGCCACTTTGGGTGTAGCAGAAATTTTGAAAGGAGCTTTGGTAGGGATTTTTAATGGTATGTTGGAAACCACTGAGACGTCCTCTATTCTCATCCCGTTTGCAAAGACTTCGCATAAAACATCCATGGAAGGTAGCCTCTCAAACATAATGATACGGCGATCCATCCACTTTTGAATTCCCATTCTCAGATTTTCACAACCATTGGGTAGGTGTGTGCAATAAAAGCAATCAGGGTCACAACCTGGAAAGTAACCAGCTTGGATTAGCTTTCTTTTGACTTCAAGGAGTGGAGTTGACAATTCCCTCACATCATAGATGTAAACAGTGTCCAGGATAGCATTAACAGTTTTGTCGTGCTTTGGCATTGGTGCAGTGATGACATTTGGCGTTTCTGGAGGATCGAACTCAATTTCCCCAGCATCTATCATGTCTTGTATTTTATTTTTTAGGGCCCAACAATGATCTGCGTCATGTCCTGGACAGTTAGAGTGATACGCACATGTTGCATCGGGGCGATAACTCGGAGAGGAAGTGTTGACGTTCTTTGGAGGGTCTTTCAATGTGATCAAATCTGCT
Organism: Vicia villosa; assembly: GCF_029867415.1. Taxonomy (NCBI): domain Eukaryota; kingdom Viridiplantae; phylum Streptophyta; class Magnoliopsida; order Fabales; family Fabaceae; genus Vicia; species Vicia villosa. Next base: position 45,558,532 of record NC_081186.1, on the reverse strand, counting down.
TTTAACAAATGCTGCAATGCTTGAGAGATTGGCATATTGATTTTGGTAAAATTTCTTCTTGGCACATCTGGTCGACGCGTATATTTTGGCGGTTGATCTTTTTGAGGCGCAGATGCGGAGATCAGAACTGCTCCTACAGATTGGTGATGCTCATTTTTGAGACCTTTCAGACTTTGCATTGTATTGACCTTATTCCTCCCACTGATGGGCCTTTTTGTAGTACCAGAGGAAGAGCCTATTTGAATTTTTCCACTTTGAATGCCGCTTTCGACACGTTCTCCAGTCAATATCAGGTCAGTGAAACCTGATGATGAGCTTCCCAGCAAATGACTGTAGAAAGGGCCAGTTAAAGTGCCCATGAACATGTCAACTAGCTCGCGATCTGATAAAGGTGGTTGAACCCTTCCAGCCATATCTCTCCATTTTTGTGCATATCCTTTGAAACTTTCTTTTGGTGCCATGGACATGCCCCTTAGTTGAGTACGGGTTGGTGCAAGATCAGCATTGTATTGATACTGTTTGTAAAAAGCAGCAGCTAAATCTTCCCAGGTATGAACTTTTGTACTTTCCAACTGGTAGTACCACTCGAGTTGTGTACCCGACAGGCTTTCTTGAAAGAAGTGAATCCACAATTTGTTATCTGCTGTATGAGGTTGTATCTTCCTCACATAGGACCTCAGATGTAGTTTTGGACAAGAAACTCCATCATACTTTGCAAAGACAGGAACTTTGAACTTTGGAGGGATAACAACATCTGAGACGAGTCCCAGATCATTGAAATCTAAACCAGGTATTTTTTGTATCTCCATAGCTTTCATGCGTTCTTCCAACTGCTGGTATTTGTCATCATCTTGTTCGTCTCCAGAATGAAAATCTTCTTCATTAGAAGAGAGGGAGGGTTTAGCAGAACCCTGGTTGCTGTGATTGTCTCCTTGTTCACCATCACCGACTATTTCAGGGATCGGTGGTTTTTCGGACTTTTTGACTGGGATTTTGATTTTCCTTTTCAGGTGACTCAAGCCTACAGATCCTTTGGGCTTCTTTTTCTTCTTGGTTATCAGGGCTTTCAGTTCTTGTTGCCCCATTGCCAGTTCCAGAATTGCTACTTGAACTTGGGCGTTCTGTGCTTCGAGATTCTCGATGCTTGTCTCAGATTCCATCTCTTCTAACTGAAATAAACAGCAAGGAGATGAGAAATCCGTCATGTGAACCTGTTATGCAATGTGTATGAATGAAATGCATATGCAATGTTTATGAATGAAATGTATATGCAATGAAATGTATATGCAATGTTTTCAAGGATCTTAGAGTTTAGATTTGTTAAAACAAAAGAAAAACAAACATTTGTTAGTCAAACAATTTTTTTCTTTTTTTCTTTTTTTTTTCTTTGTCTCATTCGGGCTTACAAAACAGAAAATAAAGAAAATGAAGGATCCCTCAGGTCTCCCATGGACGCTTTCTCTTTGCACCCAGGAATGTGTTGATCTGCTGTTCTTCTTGGAGTTGTCCGGTGAGCTCCAATAATCTCCTCTCATAGTCTTGACAGTGTGCTTTGAAGGTGTCTCTTTCCTCTTTTAGTTGAACCGAAGATTTCTGCAACTCTTCCAGGTCAGTTGGCATATCCGGATGTAGAATAACTCGAGGTTCGTCTCCTTCGACTTCTGGCTCGATAGTCATAGGTAGAATAGCGGGATATGGCATGATGAACTTCTGAGCATGAGTACGCACCCATCTGAGGTAAGGTTCCATAGGAATAGAATTCCATTGCCCCAAAGTTTTGCTTTCTATTCTATAGACACTACCCCACGCATGTATAAACCTTCGTCGGTGTCTGTGGGAATCATTCTCGTAATCAAACACAATGCCACGGATAATCATGTCATGAGGACCGTTTCTCCGTGCATATCTGAATTGGCGTAAAGCTAGAGAGGGGTTGTAAGTGATGCCTCCCTTGATGCCAGGTAGTGGCACATTAGGGTACTCTCCACAATGGTCAATGATAGTAATGTCTCTTTGAAAGAAGTTGTTCCACCGGATATCTGAATGAGACAAAGACATAATCCTGCGAGACCATTGCATTCTTTGTTCATTTCTCAACACTGATCGGGGAATATGAAATGTAAACCATCTAGCCAGTAGTGGTATACAGCACATAAGAGTCCCTCGTTTCTTCATGGCACAAGTATATAGAGAATGTAGAATGTCTCCCAGCAAGGTTGGTACCGGGTTACGGGTTAAGAAAAGGTTGATGATGTGCACACTTATGAACTGGTCAGGATTAGGGAATAAAACCAACCCATAGATCAAAAGAGCTATAACCTCCTCAAAAGCTGGGTAACTTTTGTTTTCTAGTAGTAATCGAGCCTTTTCCATTAAGAACTTAGCAACCAAACCCTGGACTCTACTCTTTGTTTCCCAATTGGACTCGATTTCTGACTTTCGCAAATGTAAGGCATCAGCAATGATTTCAGGTTTTGGAATCCTTTCTAAACCAGTGAAAGATAATTGATCTCGAACAGGTAATCCAATTAGTTCAGAAAACTCTTCCAAGGTGGGTACTAACTGGTAATCAGGAAAGGTAAAGCAATGATGTTCGGGATCAAAGAACTGGAACAGGACCCGTATCATGTCTTCTTCAAATTTTGAGGTAACCAAATGGAGTAGGTGACCGTGCTTTTCGGTGAACTGAGCATTCTTGGGAAACTTTGATACTAAGTCTTTTAGTTCAGATGGCACTGTTGAGATGTTGATTCGGATGTAATCTCTGGTGGCGGGAGCCATTACCTGCAATAACAGAACAAAGGTAAACTCTTTGATCCTTGAAATGATTAGTGAGAAAATGATATGCTTATGATGCTTATGATGTCAAACATGTGGCAAACACAAACAAATCAAACAATAGCCTTAGGTTTAAAGGCTTGCATGAAGTTCATAGGTGATACCCTCCCCACTGAAGTTGAGTTGGTTAAAACCTGTCCTAGAATAGTATTCGGGTTCTATGATCCTTGGAGACAACATCTCAATACGGCGCTCAGACGGCCGATCAAAATATTCCTCGAGGATAACTAACTTCGATCAATTTCAAAGCTAGCCACTTAATAGGCCACAAGTCAAGTTCAACTAAAAGGTTCTAAGACAAATTAGTGTTTAATGACATTTCGGAAGCCTAATATACTCCTTGATAGTTTTCAAGGGACATCAGTATAAACCAAAGTATCGCACTAACGGTGACTACCAGATCAACCGTATCGGTACATGCCGTACAGTTTCCTTGGTCTATTGTCACATACTTAAGGTATCTCGAGATTCGGGTTAGAATCTTTCACACAAGCAAAATACCCAAACAAACCTTTGGAAAATAGAGCAATCAAGTCAAGCAATTGAAAACATCGAAGTGATCTAAACTCTAAAGGTAACCCCTTTGAAAACATTTTGTTTTTTGAAAGCCTCCCCAGCAGAGTCGCCAGTTCTGTCGCCCTCGGTTTTTTACCATACCTCTCGCGGAGAGAAACGCGAACTGACTCTTTTTTATTTCTGCTTTTGTGTTTTTGAAAATCAGAGAGTCGCCACCGACTTTTATTTTATCCAATTAAGGAAAGGTTTATAAAAGAAACAGAAAAAGACCTTTAAGAAATTCTGGGTAAGGGGGTAGGTTATACAAAGGGAAGGTGTTAGCACCCTTTGTATCCATGGTTATCCATGGGCTCTTTAATTTGCTTAGCTCACTTGTTTTCAATCACTTTTCTATTGCCTTGAAATGCTTGTATGTGGTTTTAAATACCTTTGCAAATTGACTTTGTAATGATCCTTGTGCAGATGTATACAAAGTGTTTTTTATCTTTCAAAAGATGTTTTTGAATAAAAGAACGTTAACTTCGTAATGATCCTCGTTTGGATATATACAAAGTATTGTCTTTTTCGAAAGTTTTATTTTGAAAAACAATGATATATGAGAGATTTGTTTGTTTTGATCTGAGCAAGCAAATTAGGAGGTCTACCCTAAGTTATAAGGTCTTATCCTATTTCCTTTAAAAAACTATCCTTTTACCGGATGTAAACAAAAGTTCGATTTTGCTTTTGAATTTGATCTTGATTTTTGAAGAGAGTAAAAGAGGGATTACCTTAAGAGGTGCAAGTGTGATTGTGTTTTGATTCAGATATTTTATCTTTGAAGTTAGTGATCTAACGATTCAATTTTATCTTTGACATACACGTAGTTTTATATATGCTGGAATTTAAAATGCGGAAATGTAAAATGCGGAAAGTAAATCTACGCTATTACATCGATTTTGCGGGAAATGTAAACTACGCTATTTACATGAATTTGACAACCTATACATTTATCTAGGAATTTAAATTGCAAGAAAATAAAAGAAATATTTTTGGATTTTTTGATGATTGATTTTAATTAGAATTAATGCACGATTAATTTAATTAAAATGAGAAAAAGATGGAAATAAAATTTAAACCTAAAAATTAAGTTTAAAATATGTTCAAAATGCTTGTTAATTAATTTTAAAGCAAAACTGATTTTTTTGGAATTTTTGAAATTGATTTTGAATTTATTAAGTTAAATAATCATATAATTATACAAATAATTAAAACTTAAAGAGAAAGTTATTCTAAATATGTACAAAATTAGGCTATAATATATATAACCTAATTTAATAAAAAGAACAATTTTTTTGATTTTTTGATTGGTTGAAATAATTAAAAAGCAAATATGTAACATATATACTAATTAATTATGCAAAATATTTAAATTATGAAGAAAAATAAAATATTTTTATATCAAAAAATAATATTTTATTTTAGAAAACTAAAAATATTTTTTTTGTATTTTTTGGATTTTTAAAACTATTTTAAAATAATTTTGCAAGTTATATAAAATAAAATGAAAAGTAAAATAAAGCAGTGATCCTGTGTGGTAATTAAATGAGGTCCATGATATGGGTGCGTGTTTTGATGTGTTGGATTGAGAATTAATGAGATCGAATGGCTCAGATATTGAGGGTGCATGGAAAGATGATGGAAAGCGCACATGGGAACCCAGAATTTAAAAAATACTGGCGCGCGTTCTGTCCAATGAGGTGAGGACACCTCATCATCTTCAACCTTCAGCCAACACATTTAACAGCGTTTTTATGAGAAAAGCGCTGTAATAGATGTGTTCTAAACCTGCAAAATAGCGAATAGGGTTAAACATGAATAGAAATTTGGCGCGACATGTCCATTCGATTCGTCTTGATCTACTGAGTTCAACCATGCCCTTAATTTGTTCTATTTTTGGCTCTAACGAAGAACCCTAAATTTGAGCTAAAAAACCCTAAAATGGTAGTTTCGTGTACAAGCCCCCAAACTTTAATTAAATGTCCAGAAACGATCAGGACATCAAACTAAACTTAAATATATGTCTACATCTTGTTAAACATGCATGAATGATCAGATACGAGTTGATTTTTGTTTGAAAAAATCGTGACCTGTAGTGCTTGATTCAGTGAGTTTCAAGGCTTGCAATTGATATGGTTATGTTTAGTGATGTTCAAGGATTATGTTTGAGTGTTTAGTTTGAACTGAAACAAGCTAGAAATTAAAATTCGAATTTTTGATTTCCTTGAAAAATTTAAGTTGGTACAAATATGTTACAAGTAATGCTTAGGTTCTGAACTTGTCTCCCCTTAATTACTGAAGTATGCTAGCTCTTATATAAGCAAAGAAGTGCTTAGAAACTAAGCTAAGAAGCATTTATGTCTTTGTTGAATTTTGAATTTTTTAATATATATGTAGCTTTGAATTCAAGCCACCATAGCTTGAATTTTCCACACTTCTCCTGCTGTACTTCCTTGGCTGCAGCATATTGAATGATCTTTGATGAGTCATGCTTAGAAACAAAGCTATGCATTATCCTTCCATTTTCCTTTTTCAATTTAATCTTAAATATGATAAAATTAAACCAAAAATGGAACAAAAATGATGTGGGCTTTGTCTTGGTCGTGGGAGGCCCTTTACATCATGGTAGACATGTTTGGATTATGGAAATTAGGCCCCATTTGGAAAAAATACATTTTTGATCAATGTTGGTTTCATGCATTTTCCCAAAATTTATCCAACTTCAACAAGGTGTAAATCCCTCAATTTTTGTCATATGAAGGATTTCTTGCACTTTTTAGAAACCTCAAAGAGTCCTCTAACCAATGTATTTGGTCTCATGTCAAAATGATTTTCCATGCTCCTTGTGTGTCCTTTTGAAAAAAGTGTCTTTTTGTTGACTTTGAAAATGTCCTGTAATGTCTTTGTCCATATTTTTCAAATGGTGAATCTAATGATCATGGGACCAATTGCATTTGAAAGATAATTGAATTTCCTTCAAAATAAGCTTTGGTTTGAATTTTTTGGATGAAGGATGAGAGAGTTATGACCAGTCAAAGTTCAATTGACTTTTTAGGAGAAAACCCTAATTTTGAAACTTAGGGTTTTGTTGATTTTTGATCTTTCCTTGATGAATTATGATCATCCAATGATCAAATGATGAATACTTTGACAAAATATGGACTTTGACAAAAAATTTCATTTTTGACTGTCTGTTGACTTTTTTGGTCAAACGGGTCGTCTGTTGACTGTTTGAGCTGCTAACTGTGCGTATGAGCGAATTGAAGTTTGAAAATTTGTATGATGGTACTTTGAGATATATGGAGGTCCATGAAATCCATTTGAGGTCTCAAAAACTTATTCTCTTGTTACCAGTACAGTCTGAATCCCCGGACTATGCACCTGCAAAAGATTTAACTCTGTACCAATTGCGTCAGTACTATTTATCTGTAAATAAATATCAAATAAATAGCGTGTGTGAAGTAATAAACAGTAATTGGCGTTTGCGTAAGAATAAATTCAACAGCGAGCCAAAATACCGTATAAGAAAAATTCTAAAAACCAAGTATTCATAAATCAGGATATGAAAATCCAAGATTATATGAAACTCTTAATTTTTAGATTGAAGTTTTCTTGAAAAAAGATGTGGGCAAATTTTGGGGTATAACAGTTGCCCCTATTCAATCTTCTTAAACCTAAAGAGATTGTTTGAAATCTGAAGGTAGAAGATGATTGAATATTATATATGCCCTGAAAATTTGCACTTACCTCCACCAGACGTGATGTTGGAAATTGCATTTGAATGAGAAATGTTGTTGGCAGATTGAAACATTACCTGAGATGGGCTTTCAGATGCCATCTGGGAGATGTATTTGATGGTTTGTTCACCAGAATGAATCCATTGATTATATCTTGATGAAGGATTTGAAAACCTCTGCGTTGACTGTTTCGGAACCGTCCAAGGTTACCGCTTTAAGTCTAGGAGGATGATCATTACAGAACTTTCCAAAGTTTTTCCGCTTTAGATTTTGAAAATTGATCGTTGTGGAACCGTCTGAGGTATCAGCTTTAGATCTTTGATGGTAGATCGTTCTGGAACCGTCTGAGGTATCAGCTTTAGATCTTCGATGGTAGATCGTTCTGGAACCGTCTGAGGTATCGACTTAGATCTTCGATGGTAGATCGTTCTGGAACCGTCTGAGGTATCAGCTTTAGATCTTCGATGGTAGATCGTTCTGGAATCGTCTGAGGTATCGACTTAGATCTGTGTTGGTATGTTTTGAGTTGATAGGTGATTTGTAAAGAGAGATCTCTTCAAAATGAATTTTCGGCTTGATTATATCTTAGAGGACTGCTTATCTGAATAGATTTAAAGGGGAACACTGCATGTGATTGAGAACATCTTTGCTGAAGACATCCGTCTGCCTGAAAAAATCAAGTTAGTGATATGCAATGTTTATGATGTATGTAATGTATGAGATTCTCGAACTAAAGGAGAAATATGCATGTTATGTTGTGTATGTATGATGTATGATGTATGATGCATGATGTATTGAGCGTATCAAGCTTCTGATTGGGAAAATAAATCCCTGCTAGCCATCTGGAAGTGAAGGCATTGTGATTGTTGATGATTTTTGTCGTCTTGTTTGAGTACCCTCGGCTGGGAACCCTTTTTGAGAACCATGGTGCTCTGTTGAAGAATTTTTGATTACCGCTCGGGGATGAAAAGTAATTTTGAAAGTTTTGATTTTGATGCCCTTTAAAGTGGGAATGAGGAAGATACATAATCCTCCGATGCACTATTTGACCAAGTCCTGGTGCGGAGATCACACCTTCTGGGGATAGCAATCTGGAACAGCCCTGCTGGGGAATAAGATTTCTCGAATCACTTTGTTGGAGAGAAAAATCTCATTGAGGAATTTGCTGAGAAATGCATTTCTGTTGGGGATTTTTCTTCTGATGCTGGTTTTGGGATGATGTCCAAATGATTGGGACATTACCTGAATGCTATTCCTGTTTTTCCTGGTAAACATCAATCATCTTCAAATGCACATGTTCATTCAAAATTATCATTAGGAAGTTTACGTATTCAAAACAGAAAAAGTGAAAATGTTGATTTTGAGCATAAGATGAATTGATTTTTGAAAAAGAGCCATGATAGGCTGATTAGTACAAGGAGACAAAAATCCTAGTAGTAGGAAATTGTCATAAAGTTTTGAAAAGTATTTATAAAGAGAAATAGCTATGTGAAAACAATCCAGTCGAGTTTCAATTCTGCTATTGCCAATCTGTCTTTGAGCATCTCATCCCTCACTTGTTGGAAGAAAGTAATTGGACTGATCGGTGTCTTTGATGTGTTGAATCTTGAAGGTGAGTAGGTAAATAAACGGAACATAGTTGTACACTTTCTTCCCTAACTTTTGCCTAGGCTGCCTTTTCAGGTTTTCAGCCTACCGGGATAGTATTATTTAGTCTCTAATTTTTGCCTGGATCGCCCTTTCGGGTTTTCAATCCACCGAGACGCTCATTTTTGCCTAAGTTGCCCTTTCAGGTTTTCAACTTAGCGAGCTTTTCTTTAAGCGAAGTACTTTTTGACTATGTTCGCATTCACAGGGTGTGGGAAATCCTCGCCGTCCATGGTGGTAAGCAACATGGCTCCGCCGGAGAATATTTTCTTGATTACGAATGGTCCCTCATAAGTGGGAGTCCACTTGCCCCTGGGGTCACCTTGTGGTAGGATGATGCGTTTGACAACCAAGCCACCAGTTTGGTATGCCTGACTTTTGACTTTCTTGTTGAAGGCTTTGATCATACGCTTTTGGTACAACTGACCATGACAAATAGCTGCGAGTCTCTTCTCATCAATCAAGTTTATCTGTTCCAATCGAGTCTGAATCCAATCGTCTTCGTTTAGATCGGCTTCTTTCATAATCCTTAGGGAAGGAATCTGAATTTCAATTGGAAGAACTGCCTCCATACCGTAGACTAAGGAGAATGGAGTTGCCCCTGTTGAAGTACGCGCAGATGTGCGATAACCGTGAAGAGCAAAAGGTAACATATCATGCCAGTCTTTATAGGTTACTGTCATCTTTTGTATGATTTTCTTGATGTTCTTATTGGCAGCTTCCACCGCGCCATTCATCTTTGGTCGATATGGAGAGGAATTATGATGTTTGATCTGGAACTGTGTGCAGAGTTCAGTAATCATTCTGTTGTTTAAATTTGTGCCATTGTCTGTGATGATCCTTTCAGGGATGCCATACCGACAAATGAGATTGTGCTTGATAAACCGGGCCACAACATTCTTGGTGACAGAAGCAAATGAAGCTGCTTCTACCCACTTTGTGAAGTAATCAATAGCGACCAGGATAAAGCGATGTCCGTTGGAGGCAGTAGGCTTGATTTCTCCAATCATATCAATACCCCACATTGCAAAAGGCCAAGGAGCCGTCAGGACGTTTAACGGAACTGGAGGTACATGTATTTTGTCGGCATATATCTGGCATTTGTGACAGGTTATGGAATGATGATGGCAGTCTGTCTCCATGGTAGACCAGTAATAACCTGCTCTTAGGATCTTTTTAGCCATTGTATCTCCACTTGAATGAGTACCAAAGGCACCATCGTGTATGTCTTCCATAATCTGTTCTGCTTCCTTCTTGTTTACACAACGAAGTAAAGTCGAGTCATGGTTGCGTTTGTATAGGGTTCCATTACTTAGGAAGAATTTGGCAGCAAATCTTCTTAGAAACTTTCTGTCGTTAATGGATGCCCCTTCAGGGTACTCCTGAGCTTCGAGATACCTTTTTATTTCATGGAACCATGGTTTGTCTTCCGTTCCTTCGGCATCAATCTTATTGCAATAGGCTGGTTCGTCTTGTCTGTAAATGGTGATCATTGGCGCCTCGTTGTCCCACCTGATTTTGAACATGGATGACATGGTAGCTAAGGCATCAGCTAGTTGATTTTCTTCGCGCGGGATGTGTTCAAAAGTGATCTCTTCAAAGTAAGGAATCAAACTCAGCACATATTCTTTGTATGGAATTAGGTTCGGGTGCTTCGTGTCCCATTCCTCTTTGACTTGATAAATCACAAGCGCCGAGTCTCCGTAGACCTCCAGGAACTTGATTCTTAGATCAATTGCAGCTTTGAGACCCAGAATACATGCTTCGTACTCGGCTATATCGTTAGTGCAGTTGAAACATAATCTGGCAGTGAATGGTGTATAAATTCCTGCAGGGGAAATGATCACAGCTCCGATGCCATTGCCAAGCGCATTAGAGGCTCCATCAAAAACCATAGTCCATCGGGATCCTGGCTCGGGTCCTTCTTCCGGTCCTGGTTGTTTGTAGTCAGTGACTAGCATAATGTCTTCATCTGGGAAGTCAAAGTTTAATGCTTGATAATCATCCACTGCTTGATGAGCCAGATGATCAGCTACCACACTTCCTTTGATTGCTTTTTGCGAAGTGTACTGGATGTCATATCCTGTTAAGATCATTTGCCATCGTGCTATTCTTCCAGAGAGAGCAGGTTTTTCGAACACATATTTGATAGGATCCATTTTGGAGATTAGGAAAGTGGTGTGATTTAGCATATATTGTCTTAGTCAGCGAGCCGCTCATGCTAAGGCACAGCAAGTTTTTTCGAGTAGTGAGTATCCTGTTTCACAATCAGTAAACTTTTTGCTAAGATAGTAGATTGCATGCTCCTTTCGGCCGGACTCGTCATGTTGCCCCAGTACACACCCCATTGAATCTTCTAACACAGTTAGGTACATTATCAGAGGTCTTCCTTCCACTGGTGGTAACAAGATTGGCGGTTTTTGGAGATATTCTTTGATCTTGTCAAAAGCTAATTGGCATTTGTCATTCCATCTTTCCACTTGATCTTTCTTCAATAGTTTGAAGATCGGCACACAAGTAGTAGTCATATGGGCAATGAATCTGGCTATGTAATTCAGACGTCCCAAGAATCCTCTGACTTGTTTCTCAGTACGGGGTATAGGCATTTCTTGAATGGCTTTGACCTTGGCAGGATCCACCTCAATACCTTTGCTGCTGACGATGAAACCTAAGAGTTTACCGGATCTTACTCCAAAGGTACACTTGTTCGGATTCAGTCGCAACCTGTATTTCTTGAGTCTGTCAAACAGCTTGTGTAGATGACCCAGATGTTCTTCTTCGGTGTTGGACTTTGCAATCATATCATCGACATACACCTCTATCTCCTGATGAATCATATCATGGAATAGAGCTGCCATTGCACGTTGATATGTAGCTCCCGCATTCTTTAAACCAAAGGGCATTACTTTGTAACAAAAGGTTCCCCAGGGTGTTGTGAAAGTTGTTTTTTCCATATCTTCGGGTGCCATCTTGATTTGATTGTACCCTGAGAATCCATCCATGAAGGAGAAAACCTTGCATTGTGCGGTATTGTCAACCAGTACATCGATGTGAGGTAAAGGGAAATCATCTTTGGGGCTTGCCCGGTTCAGATCTCTGTAGTCTACACACATTCTGACTTTCCCGTCTTTTTTGGGCACAGGTACTATGTTAGCTATCCAAGGAGGATAACTCACAACTTTCAGAAAACCGGCATTGAATTGCTTTTCAACCTCGTCTTTGATCTTTTTTGACATATCAGGCCTACTCCTCCGCAATTTCTGCTTGACTAGAGTGCTACCTTCTTTGATTGGCAGGCGATGAACCACAATATCCGTGTCAAGGCCAGGTATATCTTCATAGGACCAGGCGAATATCTCGACGTAGTCCTGCAACATTTGAATCAGTCTTTGCTTGACACTGTTTTCTAGATCAGCCCCTATCTTGACTTCTTTCTTTTCTTCGTTGCTGCCCAAGTTGATGACCTCAATTGGTTCTTCATGCGGCTGTATAGTCTTTTCTTCTTGTTCTAGCAGCCTTGCAAGCTCTCTTGGTACCTCACAATCTTCCTCACTTTCGTCCTCAGTTTGGTAGATCGGATTTTCAAAGTCATGACGGGCAATAGCAGAATCGTTATCGACTGGATCCAAAGTGAATGTGAATCTGCATTTGTTTATGTGGGTGTGTGTAAGAAAACATAGCTATTTTGAAAAAATGAATAAAGTGGAGAAAGAAAAAGGATCACAAAATTTTGAATATGCAAACGTCCCATGATTTTATTGAATGCACATGATCATGATATGACAAACCCTTATAAAAGGACCAGTGTGCTTCGGGCAAGGCACACGGCTTTCAAGTCCATGGTTCGATAGTACAGGAACCATTTTTATCTTTGCATCATATAAACAACGAAAACAGGGAATTGCATTTACTCCTGATCAAAGGAGATCACATCCTCAGCTTCCCAGTTGTTCAATCCATTGTGGTGAGCAGGGAGTATCCAGCTGTTCCAGTTGCAGTTGTCTTCTTCATCTTCCACAGCATTGATTTCATTGGTGGGGAAATGAGTCGGTGATATTTCAGGATAGGTAGGATGATCTGTTGGATATGAGGATCCAGGTTGAGGTACCTCTGTTGGCTGAGCGAGATACTCGATAAGGCCGTCCCATCCAGTCGGGATGATGTCTTTGAGGGAGACTTGTGCATTCTGCTGAGTAGTGTACTGTGACAGAAAATAACCCTCGTTATTTGGTGTTTCCCTGGCTTCTTCAAGAGTGAAATTGTTGTCGTAATGTTCATCCCATCCAGTTGGGACAATGTCTTCAATGGCGACTTGTGAGCTCGGAGGAGCGGAATATTTCACCATAAAGTCATATTTGCCACTTGGCTCTCCTAAAGTATCCCAAACTTCTTTAGGTGGATTTTGATATTGCTCATTGATGGAACTTGTGAAACTTTTGCTATTTTCAAATTGATTGCCCCATCCAGTTGGAGTAATGTCTTCTGTAGCAATAAAAGAACTCTGAGGTGCGGTATACTGAAAATTATATCCGCCGCTTGGTTTTCCCAAAGTATCCCAAACTCCCATGGAAAGGGGTGGAACTTCATTTGGGTATGGCTGGATGATATGGTTCAAGAACACTCCATCGTCTTCAATAGCATTTACTCCTTGGGTGATGAAATGTGACATTAATCCTCCAGAACAAGGACTTTGATCGTTCTTTTGATTTCCATTAGCATAGCCCAGGCTTAACTAGTCGGACTTGTAAGGTACATCGAGGAGATGTCCCCATATTGTGCAACCACCATTTTCGATCACAGTTTTGGCATCTTTGAGAGAAGCCATAGCTGTAGTTGGAGTAGCAGAAATATGCTTGGTGGTAGAGACATCTGGAGAGACCACCTCAAAAGATTGGCAGGGAGTTTCGATGAATTCGTCATCCAACTCAACATACTTGGAGTTACTCAGGTGACTAACCAAATATTCCTCTTCGCCATAAACTGTGACAACTTTTCCTTTTACTGGATACTTCAACTTCTGATGTAGGATAGATGTTACAGCATTTGCCCCATGTATCCAAGGGCGTCCTAGTAAGCAGGAATATGCTGGGTGAATTTCCATTACGTAAAAGGTAGAATCAAAGATCTGAGAGCCCACTCTGATTGGGAGATTCACCTTTCCGTATACTGTTCTTGTTGACCCGTCGAAGGCTCTTACCACAACATCGCTTGGTTGTAACATAATTCCTTCGAAATCAAGCTTTTCTAGTACTGTTTTTGGTAATACGTTCAAAGAAGAACCGTTATCTACCAGCACATGAGATAGAGTGGTGCCATTACATTCAATGGAGATGTGTAGGGCTTTATTGTGATTCTTTCCAGCAGGGGTTAGATCAACATCAGAGAAACCGAGGCCATTATTTACTGTTAGACTGGCAACACAATTTTCAAATTGATCGATTGAAATCTCTTGTGGTACATGTGCAGCTTTCAGGAACTTCATCAGGGCTTTGGCATGAGCTTCTGAATACTTTAGCAGAGACAGCATTGAGATTTTTGAAGCAGTATGCCCCAGTTGTTCGACAATATTGTAATCACTCTTGCAGATGATTTTCAATATTTCCTCCATTTCTTGCTTTGATGGATCCTCAACAGTGACTTCCGCCGGTATTTGAATTGGTTCAACTTGTGGCTCTTTGCCTCGAGCGTTGATATCTTGATTAGGAATTGGGACCTGGACTGGATTAGTAACCACATTTGGAGAAATTTCTGGTGAAAAGATCCTTCGCTTCTCGTAATCTTACTGGTACCCACAATATTATCAACAGTTGGAGTAGTAAAATTCAGGGCCTCTTCGATCAAGGTATTCTAATTAACTCCATGGACATAAACATTAGTGTCATAACTCCACGGGACAGCTTTGTCTGAGGAGTATGGAAATGGAGTTGGACTGATAATGATTACCGATGCCACTTTGGGTGTAGCAGAAATTTTGAAAGGAGCTTTGGTAGGGATTTTTAATGGTATGTTGGAAACCACTGAGACGTCCTCTATTCTCATCCCGTTTGCAAAGACTTCGCATAAAACATCCATGGAAGGTAGCCTCTCAAACATAATGATACGGCGATCCATCCACTTTTGAATTCCCATTCTCAGATTTTCACAACCATTCGGTAGGTGTGTGCAATAAAAGCAATCAGGGTCACAACCTGGAAAGTAACCAGCTTGGATTAGCTTTCTTTTGACTTCAAGGAGTGGAGTTGACAATTCCCTCACATCATAGATGTAAACAGTGTCCAGGATAGCATTAACAGTTTTGTCGTGCTTTGGCATTGGTGCAGTGATGACATTTGGCGTTTCTGGAGGATCGAACTCAATTTCCCCAGCATCTATCATGTCTTGTATTTTATTTTTTAGGGCCCAACAATGATCTGCGTCATGTTCTAGACAATTAGAGTGATACGCACATGTTGCATCGGGGCGATAACTCGGAGAGGAAGTGTTGACGTTCTTTGGAGGGTCTTTCAATGTGATCAAATCTGCTTTTAACAAATGCTGCAATGCTTGAGAGATTGGCATATTGATTCTGGTAAAATTTCTTCTTGGCGCATCTGGTCGACGCGTATATTTTGGCGGTTGATCTTTTTGAGGCGCAGATGCGGAGATCAGAACTGCTCCTACAGATTGGTGATGCTCATTTTTGCGACCTTTCAGACTTTGCATTGTATTGACCTCATTCCTCCCACTGATGGGCCTTTTTGTAGTACCAGAGGAAGATCCTATTTGAATTTTTCCACTTTGAATGCCGCTTTCGACACGTTCTCCAGTCAATATCAGGTCAGTGAAACCTGATGATGAGCTTCCCAGCAAATGACTGTAGAAAGGGCCAGTTAAAGTGCCCATGAACATGTCAACTAGCTCGCGATCTGATAAAGGTGGTTGAACCCTTCCAGCCATATCTCTCCATTTTTGTGCATATCCTTTGAAACTTTCTTTTGGTGCCATGGACATGCCCCTTAGTTGAGTACGGGTTGGTGCAAGATCAGCATTGTATTGATACTGTTTGTAAAAAGCAGCAGCTAAATCTTCCCAGGTATGAACTTTTGTACTTTCCAACTGGTAGTACCACTCGAGTTGTGTACCCAACAGGCTTTCTTGGAAGAAGTGAATCCACAATTTGTTATCTGCTGTATGAGGTTGTATCTTCCTCACATAGGACCTCAGATGTAGTTTTGGACAAGAAACTCCATCATACTTTGCAAAGACAGGAACTTTGAACTTTGGAGGGATAACAACATCTGAGACGAGTCCCAGATCATTGAAATCTAAACCAGGTATTTTTTGTATCTCCATAGCTTTCATGCGTTCTTCCA
Source organism: Vicia villosa (assembly GCF_029867415.1). NCBI lineage: Eukaryota > Viridiplantae > Streptophyta > Magnoliopsida > Fabales > Fabaceae > Vicia > Vicia villosa. The sequence goes on along the minus strand of NC_081186.1, from coordinate 45,542,406 downwards.
ACTGCTGGTATTTGTCATCATCCTGTTCGTCTCCAGAATGAAAATCTTCTTCATTAGAAGAGAGGGAGGGTTTAGCAGAACCCTGGTTGTTGTGATTGTCTCCTTGTTCACCATCACCGACTATTTCAGGGATTGGTGGTTTTTTGGACTTTTTGACTGGGATTTTGATTTTCCTTTTCAGGTGACTCAAGCCTACAGATCCTTTGGGCTTCTTTTTCTTCTTGGTTATCAGGGCTTTCAGTTCTTGTTGCCCCTTTGCCAGTTCCAGAATTGCTACTTGAACTTGGGCGTTCTGTGCTTCGAGACTCTTGATGCTTGTCTCAGATTCCATCTCTTCTAACTGAAATAAATAGCGAGGAGATGAGAAATCCGTCATGTGAACCTGTTATGCAATGTGTATGAATGAAATGCATATGCAATGTTTATGAATGAAATGTATATGCAATGAAATGTATATGCAATGTTTTCAAGGATCTTAGAGTTTAGATTTGTTAAAACAAAAGAAAAACAAACATTTGTTAGTCAAACAATTTTTTTCTTTTTTTTTTCTTTGCCTCATTCGGGCTTACAAAACAGAAAATAAAGAAAATGAAGGATCCCTCAGGTCTCCCATGGACGCTTTCTCTTTGCACCCAGGAATGTGTTGATCTGCTGTTCTTCTTGGAGTTGTCCGGTGAGCTCCAATAATCTCCTCTCATAGTCTTGACAGTGTGCTTTGAAGGTGTCTCTTTCCTCTTTTAGTTAAACCCAAGATTTCTGCAACTCTTCCAGGTCAGTTGGCATATCCGGATGTAGAATAACTCGAGGTTCGTCTCCTTCGACTTCTGGCTCGATAGTCACAGGTAGAATAGCGGGATATGGCATGATGAACTTCTGAGCATGAGTACGCACCCATCTGAGGTAAGGTTCCATAGGAATAGAATTCCATTGCCCCAAAGTTTTGCTTTCTATTCTATAGACACTGCCCCACGCATGTATAAACCTTCGTCGGTGTCTGTGGGAATCATTCTCGTAATCAAACACAATGCCACGGATAATCATGTCATGAGGACCGTTTCTCCGTGCATATCCGAATTGGCGTAAAGCTAGAGAGGGGTTGTAAGTGATGCTTCCCTTGATGCCAAGTAGTGGCACATTAGGGTACTCTCCACAATGGTCAATGATAGTAATGTCTCTTTGAAAGAAGTTGTTCCACCGGATATCTGAATGAGACAAAGACATAATCCTGCGAGACCATTGCATTCTTTGTTCATTTCTCAACACTGATCGGGGAAGATGAAATGTAAACCATCTAGCCAGTAGTGGTATACAGCACATAAGAGTCCCTTGTTTCTTCATGGTACGAGTATATAGAGAATGTAGAATGTCTCCCAGCAAGGTTGGTACCGGGTTACGGGTTAAGAAAAGGTTGATGATGTGCACACTTATGAACTGGTCGGGATTAGGGAATAAAACCAACCCATAGATCAAAAGAGCTATAACCTCCTCAAAAGCTGGGTAACTTTTGTTTTCTAGTAGTAATCGAGCCTTTTCCATTAAGAACTTAGCAAGCAAACCCTGAACTCTACTCTTTGTTTCCCAATTGGACTCGATTTCTGACTTTCGCAAATGTAAGGCAGCAGCAATGATTTCAGGTTTTTGAATCCTTTCTAAACCAGTGAAAGGTAATTGATATCGAACAGGTAATCCAATTAGTTCAGAAAACTCTTCCAAGGTGGGTACTAACTGGTAATCAGGAAAGGTAAAGCAATGATGTTCGGGATCAAAGAACTGGAACAAGACCCGTATCATGTCTTCTTCAAATTTTGAGGTAACCAAATGCAGTAGGTGACTGTGCTTTTCGGTGAACTGAGCATTCCTGGGAAACTTTGATACTAAGTCTTTTAGTTCAGATGGCACTGTTGAGATGTTGATTCGGATGTAATCTCTGGTGGCGGGAGCCATTACCTGCAATAACAGAACAAAGGTAAACTCTTTGATCCTTGAAATGATTAGTGAGAAAATGATATGCTTATGATGCTTATGATGTCAAACATGTGGCAAACACAAACAAATCAAACAATAGCCTTAGGTTTAAAGGCTTGCATGAAGTTCATAGGTGATACCCTCCCCACTGAAGTTGAGTTGGTTAAAACCTGTCCTAGAATAGTATTCGGATTCTATGATCCTTGGAGACAACATCTCAATACGGCGCTCAGACGGCCGATCAAAATATTCCTCGAGGATAACTAACTTCGATCAATTTCAAAGCTAGCCACTTAATAGGCCACAAGTCAAGTTCAACTAAAAGGTTCTAAGACAAATTAGTGTTTAATGACATTTCGGAAGCCTAATATACTCCTTGATCGTTTTCAAGGGACATCAGTATAAACCAAAGTATCGCACTAACGGTGACTACCAGATCAACCGTATCGGCACATGCCGTACAGTTTCCTTGGTCTATTGTCACATACTTAAGGTATCTCGAGATTCGGGTTAGAATCTTTCACACAAGCAAAATACCCAAACAAACCTTTGGAAAATAGAGCAATCAAGTCAAGCAATTGAAAACATCGAAGTGATCTAAACTCTAAAGGTAACCCCTTTGAAAACATTTTGTTTTTTGAAAGCCTCCCCAGCAGAGTCGCCAGTTCTGTCGCCCTCGGTTTTTTACCATACCTCTCGCGGAGAGATACGCGAACTGACTCTTTTTTATTTCTGCTTTTGTGTTTTTGAAAATCAGAGAGTCGCCACCGACTTTTATTTTATCCAATTAAGGAAAGGTTTATAAAAGAAACAGAAAAAGACCTTTAAGAAATTTTGGGTAAGGGGGTAGGTTATACAAAGGGAAGGTGTTAGCACCCTTTGTATCCATGGTTATCCATGGGCTCTTTAATTTGCTTAGCTCACTTGTTTTCAATCACTTTTCTATTGCCTTGAAATGCTTGTATGTGGTTTTAAATACCTTTGCAAATTGACTTTGTAATGATCCTTGTGCGGATGTATACAAAGTGTTTTTTATCTTTCAAAAGATGTTTTTGAAAAAAGAACGTTAACTTCGTAATGATCCTCGTTTGGATATATACAAAGTATTGTCTTTTTCGAAAGTTTTATTTTGAAAAACAATGATATATGAGAGATTTGTTTGTTTTGATCTGAGCAAGCAAATTAGGAGGTCTACCCTAAGTTATAAGGTCTTATCCTATTTCCTTTAAAAAACTATCCTTTTACCGGATGTGAACAAAAGTTCGATTTTGCTTTTGAATTTGATCTTGATTTTTGAAGAGAGTAAAAGAGGGATTACCTTAAGAGGTGCAAGTGTGATTGTGCTTTGATTCAGATATTTTATCTTTGAAGTTAGTGATCTAACGATTCAATTTTATCTTTGACATACACGCAGTTTTATATATGCTGGAATTTAAAATGCGGAAATGTAAAATGCGGAAAGTAAATCTACGCTATTACATCGATTTTGCGGGAAATGTAAACTACGCTATTTACATGAATTTGACAACCTATACATTTATCTAGGAATTTAAATTGCAAGAAAATAAAAGAAATATTTTTGGATTTTTTTATGATTGATTTTAATTAGAATTAATGCACGATTAATTTAATTAAAATGAGAAAAAGATGGAAATAAAATTTAAACCTAAAAATTAAGTTTAAAATATGTTCAAAATGCTTGTTAATTAATTTTAAAGCAAAACTGATTTTTTTGGAATTTTTGAAATTGATTTTGAATTTATTAAGTTAAATAATCATATAATTATACAAATAATTAAAACTTAAAGAGAAAGTTATTCTAAATATGTACAAAATTAGCCTATAATATATATAACCTAATTTAATAAAAAGAACAATTTTTTTGATTTTTTGATTGGTTGAAATAATTAAAAAGCAAATATGTAACATATATACTAATTAATTATGCAAAATATTTAAATTATGAAGAAAAATAAAATATTTTTATATCAAAAAATAATATTTTATTTTAGAAAACTAAAAATATTTTTTTTGTATTTTTTGGATTTTTAAAACTATTTTAAAATAATTTTGCAAGTTATATAAAATAAAATGAAAAATAAAATAAAGCAGTGATCCTGTGTGGTAATTAAATGAGGTCCATGATATGGGTGCGTGTTTTGATGCGTTGGATTGAGAATTAATGAGATCAAATGGCTCAGATATTGAGGGTGCATGGAAAGATGATGGAAAGCGCACATGGGAACCCAGAATATAAAAAATACTGGCGCGCGCGTTTTGTCCAATGAGGTGAGGACACCTCATCATCTTCAACCTTCAGCCTACACATTTAACAGCGTTTTTATGAGAAAAGCGATGTAATAGATGTGTTCTAAACCTGCAAAATAGCGAATAGGGTTAAACATGAATAGAAATTTGGCGCGACATGTCCATTCGATTCGTCTTGATCTACTGAGTTCAACCATGCCCTTAATTTGTTCTATTTTTGGCTCTAACGAAGAACCCTAAATTTGAGCTAAAAAACCCTAAAATGGTAGTTTCGTGTACAAGCCCCCAAACTTTAATTAAATGTCCAGAAACGATCAGGACATCAAACTAAACTTAAATATATGTCTACATCTTGTTAAACATGCATGAATGATCAGATACGAGTTGATTTTTGTTTGAACAAATCGTGACCTGTAGTGCTTGATTCAGTGAGTTTCAAGGCTTGCAATTGATCTGGTTATGTTTAGTGATATTCAAGGATTGTGTTTGAGTGTTTAGTTTGAACTGAAACAAGCTAGAAATTAAAATTCGAATTTTTGATTTCCTTGAAAAATTTAAGTTGGTACAAATATGTTACAAGTAATGCTTAGGTTCTGAACTTGTCTCCCCTTAATTACTGAAGTATGCTAGCTCTTATATAAGCAAAGAAGTGCTTAGAAACTAAGCTAAGAAGCATTTATGTCTTTGTTGAATTTTGAATTTTTTAATATATATGTAGCTTTGAATTCAAGCCACCATAGCTTGAATTTTCCACACTTCTCCTGCTGTACTTCCTTGGCTGCAGCATATTGAATGATCTTTGATGAGTCATGCTTAGAAACAAAGCTATGCATTATCCTTCCATTTTCCTTTTTCAATTTAATCTTAAATATGATAAAATTAAACCAAAAATGGAACAAAAATGATGTGGGCTTTGTCTTGGTCGTGGGAGGCCCTTTACATCATGATAGACATGTTTGGATTATGGAAATTAGGCCCCATTTGGAAAAAATACATTTTTGATCAATGTTGGTTTCATGCATTTTCCCAAAATTTAGCCAACTTCAACAAGGTGTAAATCCCTCAATTTTTGTCATATGAAGGAGTTCTTGCACTTTTTGGAAACCTCAAAGAGTCCTCTAACCAATGTCTTTGGTCTCATGTCAAAATGATTTTCCATGCTCCTTGTGCGTCCTTTTGAAAAAAGTGTCTTTTTGTTGACTTTGAAATTGACCTGTAATGTCTTTGTCCATATTTTTTAAATGGTGAATCTAATGATCATGGGACCAATTGCATTTGAAAGATAATTGAATTTCCTTTAAAATAAGCTTTGGTTTGAATTTTTTGGATGAAGGATGAGAGAGTTATGACCAGTCAAAGTTTAGTTGACTTTTTAGGAGAAAACCCTAATTTTGAAACTTAGGGTTTTGTTGATTTTTGATCTTTCCTTGATGAATTATGATCATCCAATGATCAAATGATGAATCCTTTGACAAAATATGGACTTTGACAAAAAATTTCATTTTTGACTGTCTGTTGACTTTTTTGGTCAAACGGGTCGTCTGTTGACTGTTTGAGCTGCTGACTGTGCGTCTGAGCGAATTGAAGTTTGAAAATTTGTATGATGGTACTTTGAGATATATGGAGGTCCATGAAATCCATTTGAGGTCTCAAAAACTTATTCTCTTGTTACCAGTACAGTCTGAATCCCCGGACTATGCGCCTGCAAAAGATTTAACTCTGTACCAATTGCGTCAGTACTATTTATCTGTAAATAAATATCAAATAAATAGCGTGTGTGAAGTAATAAATAGTAATTGGCGTTTGCGTAAGAATAAATTCAACAGCGAGCCAAAATACCGTATAAGAAAAATTCTAAAAACCAAGTATTCATAAATCAGGATATGAAAATCCAAGATTATATGAAACTCTTAATTTTTAGATTGAAGTTTTCTTGAAAAAAGATGTGGGCAAATTTTGGGGTATAACAATGATCATTGAGGTATACACAAAAATCACTTAGCTTAGAATATTTGTTCATCTGTATGCGTGCTTATTGGTTCAAAATGTTGATTTATGGAAATGTTGAGTTAGGGTTCTTAGGGTTCTAAGTTATGGTTCATAAATTGTTAGGTTTAGGGTAGGGTTCTTTGTGATTCACGTTTATGGGTTCAATCAAGGGTTAGGGTTCGTGGGGTTAGGGTTAGAAATTGTTAGGGTTCTATGTTTGGATGAAGGTTTGAAGGGTTTCTGGGTTTAACATGTGTTTCCAAGTTGAGTCTCAACCAGAAACTGGAAAAGATGGGTGGTTTATAGGGCGGTTGAGGGTGAGCCACCGACCAAGGCGATTTCCGGCCGGTGGTGGGCGGTGGTCGGTTTGAGCGAGATGAGAGAATGTGAGGGAGATCGAGATTAAAGAGAGAGAGCGAAGAGAGAGAAAGAAAAATGAAAAATGAAATGGAGAGTGGAGGAAATGAGGGGATAGCCCTCTTTTGGCCGTTAGATCGCTGCCATGTGGCCTCTCGATGGCCGCATGGTCGACACATGAACACCGATTTAGTGCACCCTTTTTACCATGGTCCTTAGTCAACTTTAAATCGCAACCTTCCGTTCATCCTACTTTAGATCCACGCTCCAGATCTCTATTCTGAGAGCCATTGGATTTGAAGAGAGCGTACCGGATTCATTCCCTCACCGTAGTACCATGCACCCACCAGCACCTGGTCCAAACGGACCTTAGAGTCCATTGAGCCAGGCCCCTTTGCTACTGACATTCCCTTTAATCTACCATATAAGAACATTAGATGTTTTGGAAAATACCCCCTTGCCTTTTTGCACTGTTCATACATGTGTCGTCTTCTACATCATTCATGCCCAAAAATACAAAAACTCACTTTAATTTGAATTTGAATTTCCCTCTCTCATAGTCCTTTTCCTATCTATCTCTCCCTCTTTCTCTCATTTTCGTTATCTCTCTCTCTCTCTCTCACACACACACACACACACACATCTCTCTTTTTCTTCTTCCTCACTCACTCTCTTCTCCCTCTTTCTCTTCTTCCTCATTCACTATCTTCTTCCTCTTACTTCCTCTTTTCTTCTTCTCTTTCTTTCTTTCTTCTTCTTCCTTCTTTTTCTATTTCTTCCTTCTTTTTTTATCTATCTTTCTATTTTCTCTTGCATTTCTTCATCCCTCCATTTTTTTTTCTTTGAACCAAAACCCTAACCAGGTTTACATTTTTTTGTTTGTTTATCAGATTCACGAAATTAATTACTGATTAGAACAGGCAGACAACAACGGTGGATACGTGTAATAACAATTAGAAACTTGCAAGGTGGATGAGTGTGTGGCGGTCTAGGCGATTGTAAGAGGTTACGGGTTTGAATTCCATTATCCTTCATCTCTTATTTTTGTTACTAAATTTCTTTCCTTTTTCATATATCGAAATTTTGGCTTTTTTGGTGTGAGCATTTTCCTTATTTGACATTTTGACCTAATTTCTACTCCTATAAATAGGCGTTTATTTTCAAATTATAAATCATCCACGAAAATCCATAATCTTTCACACACACACACACACACACACTTGTTTTTTTTCTTTCAATCTTCTATGTTTCTTTTCAATACTATTGGTGATCTTCGTTTTGACCAATGATTAATATATGATGCCCCCTTTTATTTAATCAAAACCTTGTTTTCAAAATCCTTTGGTTTTACCTTTCTTTTTGGCTGATGATTAAACCTTCGATATGAGGTCTCCCCCCTCTTTTATAATTTTATCTATTTTTTTTCAAGATTGTTTATTTGTGTAATTGTTTCCCTTTTGACATCTAATATGATATTAGAGCAGTTATCCTGATCACACAATAAAACTCTAAAAACCTCATTCTTTTCAAACCTAAAGACTAAATGGGCCCCCTTGAGTACAAGAGAGGTAAAGAGTGTCTAACACCTTCCCTTTACCTAATTTACCTCCTTATCCAAATATCTCAATTTTTAGGGTTTCCCACTTTCTCTATCCTTTCGTTAGGATAAAACAAGTAATGGGTGACGACTCTCCCATTTAAACGTAAATTTTTTAAAATCGATCGCGACAGTTGGCGACTCTGTTGAGGACGCCACCCATAAATTGGAGTCTACCCGACCTTTAGGTTTATGATTTTTGGGTTTTTATTATTTTTGGATATTATTTTCTTGTTTGTGTATATATATGCTTTCATTTTCTGCTTTTATTATCATATTGTATGCCATTGGTGGGATCTTTTGTGTGGAGAAATAAATACGGAATCTTAGAAGGAGTGTCAATTGGCCACGAGGGTTTTAACAATCCCCGTGCGACAACTTCGTTTAGAGTCGGCCGAATTCCAAGAAATATCTTTAGAAAGGGCTAGACTCTTTCGAGGATAGGATTTTGGATTTGACCAATGACTCTTTGTATAAATCAAAAATAATTTATTATTTATTAGAAATATCTAACTTAAAATAGTAATACTAATTATTATAGATGTATAATATGTCAAAGTTAAAAGTTAAAATTGTAATGTCAATTACTTTCCCGATCGCAATTGTGGGAGATCGAACCATGACCGTTCCGACCAAGTAGGTGCCCATCACCACTTGACAAACTAAGTATAACAGTTGTATTTCTAATAGTATAAAAACCCATTAAAAATACACGATTTTCTTTAAAAAATATAAATAATATCACACTACTTTCTTCTTCATTATCTCTTAGTTTGATATATTATATACTCATACTTATATTTTATAGTATAATATAACTAGATTAATCGTATCAACGAAGTTTGATTCAAAAATCCTATTTTTAATCGTATCAACGAAGTTTGATTCAAAAATCCTATTTTTCTTCTAGTTGGGAAAAAAACTATCAAGTGATTTAGCAAGACAAAAGAATGAAAGATGTGAATTTGCTTAATCTAACGGTTTCAAAAGCTTGTTAGATTGGCACTTACCATCATCCACTTAAGTTTCACAACACCAAACCAAAACCTCACCACCAACAAAATCCTCTTCCTAAAACCCTATACCCTCTACACTACACCATTTCACATTTTCCATTGCAGAACAAAATCCCAATGAATGTTACTCGTTCTGCTCTGAAGCTCCATCTTCAAACCTCCCCAATTCGCTACCAATTCTTCTTCTCACGCTTCAACAATGCTCTTCGCAATCCCAACTCGTCTTCTTCTCTGTTCAATTTCAGAGCAAAGCGCTTCTTTTCTCTGACCCTTCCGCGCCAAACGCAGACGCAACCCTTTGTTGGAAGCGCCGTTTCGTCGACCTCGTCGGAGGATTTCAAAGGCCGTGACAGTTTCTTTGCTGAAGATAACGTTTCGTGGAGCTCACTTGGTTTATCTGATACAGTCTCTGTTGCTCTCGCTAATATTGGTCTTAAAACACCGTCTCTTGTTCAGGTCATTTTTCTTTCATTTTCATTATTTTTCGTATACCCTTTTCAATATTAGTGCAATCTTTGTGTTTACCTCAAATTTCATTAGTAAAAAATTCAATTTTTATTGTTTCACTATTAAATATAGCTGGTTTGAGTTCGAAGAGACTAGGCCGCCTTTAGCTATGTTTGAATGACTCTGTTTGAATTGATGGATTAGAACTGAGCGGAGCTGAATAATGGAATGGAGTGTAATAGAGAGGAATGTATCATGTTGTTTGAGTATTTTTGTTATTTTGACCGAATATAACATAATTAATTAGTTCATTGTGTTGCATACACTTCAAATTTGGCGAAATGAAAATTGAAGGATTGAATGGTACGGGATGGAGTGAATTCCATCATGTTCCATTCCGTCTTATCTATTATTTGTAAATCCAAACAATGGAATCTGATTACTCACCACTCTATTCCATCATATATCACAAATCCAAACATACCCTTATGCTGTGTTTGGGTTGATGGAATGAAATGGAATAGTATAAACTTATGCTCCATTGTTTGGATTAATTAAAAGTGGATGGAATAGAGTGGGACCTGATGGAATGCATTCCATCCCATTCCGTCGCTTTCCATCATATTTTTAACCCTCCAATTTACGCGGAATGACAAAATTGCTCTATTCCGTCATGAAATAACCCAAACAATGGAATGAAATTTTTATTTCATTCCGCTCAGTTCTGCTTCATTCCATTCCGTTCCGTTCGTTTTACAATATCCAAAAGGTTCAATTTCGGTTGAGAGGGAAGAAGTCACCTTTTGTGCCCCAATGAGTTTCCAACTGTGATAAGTAATAGTTAAATGACAGTAGATGTTTTTCATCTTTAACATAGTTATAAAAATTTGCTTATGATGACAAAAAATATAAGAAAAGATTCCAAACATAGTTGTAGTCTTGTAGAATTGTGCCAGGAATGAAATTGGGAAGCTTCAGCTATATGTTAGAACTTGGAATGGAACATGATAAGTGATAACTGATTTTGTTTCCATTATTCTATTTGGGGTGTTGAGGATTATTATGATATGCACTGTGCACATTATTGGTTATGATTGTTTATTATTGTTGTGTGTGTGTGTTCAGGCTTCTTCTATACCGCCTGTTTTGTCAGGGAAGGATGTAGTTATTGCTGCCGAGACCGGAAGTGGTAAGACATACAGTTATCTACTTCCTCTTATTGATAAGCTGAGGGAGGCACAAGAACAATCTCTGGATGTTGTATCTGACAAAGAAGTCTATCCACCGGCTGGAAAAGTTCTGCTTGTGCTTTGTCCGAATGTGCAACTGTGTGAGCAGGTAGTTAAGATGGCTAATAGTCTTTGTGTCGAGAATGGTGGAACCATTGTTAATGCAGCATCCATTTGTGGAAGACAGGTAGTGATGCTTTAGCTTTTTGTTTTTTAAATGTTTTTGACTCTATTGTTGGTTATCTCTGTGCAATTATATTTATATAAAGTTTTAGCTATATTATCAAATTTTTAGAGTCCAATTTTCAATACTAATAATCATTTTTGGACTAGGGATGGCCGATTCGGGAACCTGATATCATTGTGACGACACCTGCTGCTCTTCTCAATCATGTTGACGTTGATAGAAGGCGGCGCATGGAATTTATGCGTGGTGTCAAACATGTGGTATCTTTCTTGCTTTATGATCTTATGAAAGCTATGTTAGTCTATTACTGAAGACATAAATTGGACATTAACTCCTTTTTTTGTATGATTATATTTCTAATCGGCAGGTGTTTGATGAAGCTGATATGCTTCTTTGTGGAAGCTTCCAGAATAAAGTAATCCGATTGATTCAATTGCTCCGCTATGATGAAAAACTTTTGTCTCGATCAAAAACATCAGAATCAGAATTGGCACTGAAAGTGGAGGAATCTTCTTTGTTGTCGGATGATGCTTTGGAAGCTGAAGACGAATTTCCACCTGAAGCCATCTCAGACGAGGAGGATGATGATAAAGAGGATCTTGTCATTATTGATGATGAAGCTGAATCTGTTAAGAAAACAAGAAGAGAGTGGAGGAGAGTGAGGAAACATTATGAGCGTAGTAAACAGTATATTTTTGTTGCAGCTACGCTTCCAGTGAATGGAAAGAAAACAGCTGGAGCATTATTAAAACACATGTTTCCTGATGCTGTGTGGGTTAGTGGAAACTATCTTCACCGTCACAATCCAAGGTGCTTTTTATCAATTAAAAGTTTCAATATTTTTTGCTACTTGTTCATTTGCTGTTGTGGTAAAATAATGGAATGTATCCATCGAGATATTAAAATTGGAAAGCGTCACATCTCTTCATGACGGCCATTGATTATGAACTGGAAATAATATGATAGGAGTGTGTATGGAGAAAATTAAGCCAAACATTACTAATTTAGACCATTTTCAAAAATCGAGTTTAGAGTTTAGGATTCATAAGAAACTTAGATGAATGTCTAAAAAGTATGATTATTAGTGAAGATCTTAAGTCTGTCACACAGATACATCAGGCTTACAATTAAAGTCAATCCAAAATGATTAATTGAACATCTCATGGCTCAACTTGTTTCCAAAGGCTATGCTCAGACGTATGATGTTGACCACTTTTAAACTTTCTGTCCGATATAGCTAAGTATGCTTCTATCTGTTTGTTGTGGCTTTTCAATTTTCAGATTGAAGCAAAGATGGATAGAAGTGAGCGTCGATACACAGGTGAAAGAACTCATAAAGGCTGTGAATCACGGTTTAGAATCTGAAGATTTGGATAGTGACGGTGGCATTCGTAGAACAATGGTGTTTGCCAACACTGTTGAAGCTGCCGAAGCTGTGGCAAAGATATTGAACTATACTGGGCTTGAGTGTTTACGTTATCATAAGAATTGCACACTGGAAGAGCGAGCACAGACATTAGTTGATTTCCACGAGAAAGGTGGTGTTCTTGTATGTACTGATGCAGCTGCTCGTGGTGTGGATATTCCAAACGTCTTGCATGTTATTCAGGTATACTTCTCCTTTTTACATGTTATACTTTTTTATGGAGCAGCAAAAAGTTTATAAATCCTAAACAAACAGAAATAGGGAGGATCGGATATCAATTAGAATACGAAAGTGTGTCGATGAAAGGAAAATGTCACATTATACTCAGAAAAATAGAAACTATGCACACAAACATAATAGAAACAGAGTTCCCCAATCATTTCACTCTAGTGTCGCATCCGTGAGCAAACCTCCATGAATTCGAAGTCATGAGACTCAAACCCTTTTTCACCTAAGGTCTTCTATACGAACAAATACTTTCTCCTTTGCTTCTTCTAATGATTCTTTAGATGATGATAGTCCAGCGGAGAAGGGGAAGTAAGTCGGGGAGTGGTGAGTCTGAGCATTTCATGCTTATACAGAGGCTGGGCAGGGCAGTGCTCGGGAGAGGAGGTTGAGATGTTTTCTAGGAGAGATGAGAAAGAATCAAACAAGATGACCATTTAACCCTTAATTATAAAACTCAAGCTGGACTGTTGCGTAATAACAAATTTTAAAAAGGTTATATCCAGTGCTATAAATCGACCTGATGTATCCAATTAATTAACCAATTTCAACTGGTGCATCCGATTAATGTCTTGTGTTTGTTTAATGTTTATATATTATTAGGTGTTATATATGTGTTCATTCTCAATGTGGTGCATGTATTTCAGGCGGATTTTGCTACTTCTGCTGTAGACTTTTTGCATAGGATCGGTCGTACTGCTAGAGCTGGTCAAAACGGACTAGTTACTAGCATGTACACCGAGTCCAACAGAGAGCTTGTACAGGCAGTTCGTCAAGCAGGGGAACTCGGTCTACCTGTGGTAAATTTTATAAACTATATTTAAGGGCCTTAAACCTGGACATTTTCTACACACAGATATTTGAAAAAATGTTTAAAAAACATACTTACATTGGTAAAAAATTAGCTGCTGTCCATGTATGATAAGAGCATTAACTATGGTCTGAATAACATACACATAATTCCATATATGCAAGTCATCGATTGATCTTTGATAGATTCCAACATGATATATTAATGCAGGAGACTGCATTTAGCAGGAAAAGAAGCTTCCGTAACAAGCTCAAAAAGAAAGGTAAAGTTTAATATTTGATTCCTCAGAGCTTTGTATGGATATATAATTATGCATATATTCCCAAGTGATGATGTTTAACTTCTTCAACAATGATATGAAACTTGACCTAACCAGTAACCATCATTTTGTATTTGTAGCAAATGCTGACAAAGTTAGAGATTCAGCAGCCATTGAAGAGACTGTTACAGCTTGAGAACACACGGCCGTTGCAAGTAAGTCAGAAAATGGCATAGGTGCTGCAACATAACATATATTGAATCCTAACATTTTATGGGGATTGTGTAAGTTATAGATATCATTGTTGCAATTTTTTTTCTCCATCTTCCAAAAAGATAATGTGCTCATACGTAACTGATAATTTCGTTCTTTCCTCTTCCCTCGTGTAAATTATTATAAAATTATATTATTCTGTTTCTTATCTCTTCATTACTTATGATTATAGGCAAACCGGTAGCAGGGAAGTTTAAACTCAATATAAAGTTTGAAACAAGTTCTTTATTTAATTTTTTCGTCTCAAATTAGTTTCTATCTTTAAATTTTTTTACAATGTTGAGCTAGTTATCAGTCTTAGTGTTTGTTATATTACAAATTGATACACTACAAAGACTATTTCATCATTCAACACCACATTAAGATTCTTTTGTTAATTATGAGAGCAAAATCTTAGATAAAGACTAAGAAGTTATAATAATTTTGATGGATTTTTTTTTTTTTTGTAATATACTTGGAAGCAAAATTAGATTTGATTGACAAAATATCAAAGATAGAAACAATGAAATGTCACTTTGCAAATAAACCCGAATCCAAAACAAAAAAATCATTATATACACCATGAAAAAAATATACTGTTGCTTGATTCTTGAATATAAATTGCTTGATTCATGAATATGAATGGTGGATGATCAGATAGGTGGCCTAAAAAATATTTCATAGTCTAATATCATCTAAAAATTGTAGTTGGTCTTATCTCAAATTTACAAAATTGGTTTTTAAGGTGAGAATTGTCCTCACTTATAAATGAATGTTTAGATCACATATTTTTAATGTGAGACTCTTACCTGTTGCAATTAAAATCACTCAACAATTGACTCGACCATCAATAATTTAGATCATAATCAATGTCTTTGAAATTGTTTTATGCCAACACCACAAATGGAGTTTCATCCTATCAATAGTATCTCTTACTGATTTTTCCTTTTGTAAACACTTCGAAGATTAAGTAATTATTCAAAGTAAGAGGTATTTTAAGTTAGAAAAAGTGATTATTCAAAGTGAGAGGTATTTTAAGTTAGAAAAAGTGTGTACTTTGATTTGGCATATTGTCCTCTTATAGTCAAATTCTAGTGTTTTGGGAATCTAGAATCTTCTATGCAGAATAATTATCCAAAGAGACAATTGTTAGAATATTATTCGTTTATGATCTGATAGTCCTCTTTTATTCATTTACCTTGACCTTAGTTTTTCTAGAGAAGATTCATGCTTGTTCTCGAGATTCTATAACTTTCTTTGGGTCCATAGATGGACAGGTGACATCCTCGGTTGGCTTCATTAGCTAGTCATTATTGACGGCACATCAATAACATTACTCTTGATTGGACAACCCGTAGTCTTCGTAAAGTTGCATCAGGCTTCATAGAGTTGCATCCTTTTTTTTAGGGGATTTCATATTTGGACTAGACCATGCCTATTCCCGAGCCTTGCATCCAGGCATGAACAATAGCTCCCTAAGCTTGGTTCGGTAAAACTGAGTCGGGGTTTGGTCTTTGTGATTTCTATAGAATGGTTCGTACGCATGGATCTATTTATCCTTGATCTATACAATCGTGATGTTCTCCTCACTTACTTCAAATTGCCTTATGTTATCTTGTCGATTTTCATGACCTTGGCATTATCGACCCATGTTGGTTCATCGCGTGGAAACTCCTATATTAGTCATGGCTATTTTGGATTATTTCCCTCTTGACTCTTGGCGTTTTTCTCTATCTGACATGTCCCTCTAGGGATGTTTTAAGTGATTCTATGTATGGGGTGCAACTAATAATTTCTTCCCTTATGCCTAGGTGTGATAGTTATGGTGGTGAAAGATCTTGCCTATAGTAATTTTGAATTATATCAGTGGTAGTTCTAACCCATACTTGGGGTGGTGTTGACCTATATTTGCGTTGATATTGTCCCCTACTTGTGGCGGCGTTGGCTTATTTCCTTCCTACTGATATTTCTTGTCGCTCTGGGGTCTTGAGCAAAAGGTTATGGGGGAACTGTATAACTTGGTGAGGAAGCGTATTTTCTAACGC
This sequence comes from Vicia villosa, assembly GCF_029867415.1. Classification (NCBI taxonomy): domain Eukaryota; kingdom Viridiplantae; phylum Streptophyta; class Magnoliopsida; order Fabales; family Fabaceae; genus Vicia; species Vicia villosa. The sequence continues at coordinate 45,526,333 of NC_081186.1, read as the reverse complement.
GTGCCTTTTCAACATATATCAATGGGTGAATTTCATTGGTATCCTCCTGGTAGACTTGTCGTACCCACAAAGTTAAAAGTTTTGAAAGGTCACATTATTCATCTTTATCTCAACTTTTGGCTCATTTATTATGTTCCAGACGTCTTGCGATACTTTGAATCCCAAACAAATTTAAGGAAGCCCCAATAATGGGCCGTGATCTTTTTGGTGTTGATGATCGTTTTTATGGGAAATATCTCCATTGTCGGTTTTCTATGTATGATGTTACCTTCTAGGATTTTGGCTTCCAGTTGCCTTTCATCAAGTTTACTATTGATCCCTCAATGATATATCCTCACTCTTAAAACCACATTCGAGCTTTTCAACATATGTGCACTTTTATTAAAATAAAACCCCATGCTTCGATATTCTGCACTATGTTTTTCATTGAATGAGAATTTTATGGGCACAATTTGATTATTTTGTGTTGTATTTTTCTATTTTAAAACTGTTATTGCGTCATTGTGATGATTTTCGTTATCACTTTGTAATTCGCTCTTATCTTGTCAAGGCCTCACATGAGTAGATGTGAACAATTGATAAGTCTTGTAAACCACATTTTAAACCAATGTTGGTTGAATGACCATTTTAGGGAAAATATGGAGGATTTGCATTTCAGCCCCGAAAGATTAAAAGAAGGGATGCTAAGTCTTTCTGAAAAAAAGAACTATGTAGATTCTTTGAGTAGGAGGATCCCACTATGTCTTGTAGATCACGCGCCTTCTTTTCCACTATAAAAGATTATACTTTTGCTATTTTAGGTGTGTGTTGGATTTTGTTTTGTGATATCTTGCATTTTTTTGTTCTCTTACCTCTTTTTTCTTATACTATTTTAGAGTTGACATGACAGATAAAAACATAGTTAAAAGGATTATGGCGCAGAAAGGTAATTCCTCGAGTTTTAGTTTGTTTTTCCTTCAATAAGCCTCGTAAAACCCTCAATTAAAAGAAGGGGTGGTGAGCGGTTTGTGAGAAAGGTAGAAGGTCATCCTCTCCTTCCAAATGAGCAAAAAAATGGTGTGATATTTATTCGCAGAAGACGTCTTGGCATGTTGTTTTTCAATGATGAAAGAGACTCCATGTTTCTCCCTTCGGCCAATACTCCTTTTCCCATACATCTGTGAAATATTTTTTGAACCCTGGTCCCAGAAGTTGATGCCGATTAGGGACCTCTAGGTATTCAATATAGGATTTCAGAATGTGTTCCTTACATGGCTAAGGTAATGACTTTAACTTATTATTCCAATCAGTAAGGGAAAAACAACTCTCCGAAGAGTTAAATTAGGCTCAAGAAAGTCTTGATAATGTCCTGCTCACTCAAGGTATATTAGACGAGGCACATAAGAGACTTAGACCACGAAACATGAATCATTGATATTTTCAAGAGAGTTTGGAAGCGGCCCTGGAGAATCACTTGGCGACCAAAAGTATCTCAGGGAACATATTTTTTCTCAACGAATAGAAAATTAGGCCCGAAGCCATGGAATCCATTAGTGTTGAGCAGAAGAAGAAAATGGAAGGTCAATTGTTATCTTCAAAGAACATGTTGGCATCTATTAAGTCAGAAAATGCACTTTTGAAGAAACATTATGGCCAAGTCAGATTCGTGGAAGCTGAAAACAAAGTTGCTTCACACATTATAGAGAATAAAGAATTAAAGAAGCTTCATCAAGATGCTTTCCATTTATATTTTGAATATGAGAGATATTACTACCATCAATATCCAAATCTTGAAAAATGTCATTGATTAAATTCAGGCGTTAAACCCTAGTATAACTTTGAAGACGACATGTTTAAATGTTTGTAAAAGCGTGGTAGATGGTAGGATTGAATGAATACATGAATTTGTTTTTTATTCGACGTGCCTCCGAGATTTGCGCATGAAATTCTAAATTTTATAATAAAAAACATAATTCTGCGCGGATCATACTAGCTTATGCCTAAATTTAACACTTTACTTTTTTTTTCTCCCGTTATATGCTTTTCTTTGTGAATAATTGTAGTATGGTTCATTTTCCAAACTCTCAAACCCATATTATTGCTTTGTCCCCACCCTCTTTGCCTTATTTTTTTCACTTAAAAATTGTGTATCTTTCTTTAAATTGATTTAACTTCATTGCGTCTGATGTTTATTGTCATTGTTTTTTATAATGATGATATTATGTATTAGAGACGTTCCTAGCCAAAGAACATCATTTGATTGCCAACCAATTTAGGTTTCGATCTTGGATGAAGGGTGGATTTCTCAAAGACGTCATTCGTCTCTCCGATGGCAAAGTAAGGAGTGAGGTCCTATCATCATAGGTAGTTTTATTTGTCCTTTCTCATATTGAGAGTGATGTTTGCCTTTATAAGAACTTTACTCTTACTCACTAGGTATTTCCATTCAAAGTAGTGCGAGGTAGATAATTTCTATGTAAGCCCTCCCTAAGCTTTAAGACTTTCTCTAACCCTGACGAGTTTCTAAAATCTAACTTGTTTTCTAAAGAAAATTTTCAGTCTATCCCATTTATATTCCAGGGACCTCCCAAGTTGTTCATTTTGATTATATATGAAAGAATCGTTCCTTTGATCCAAAAACTTCCTTCCAGAGTGTATAAACACCAATGCACACACTTCCCTTGGTCCATTATAACATTTTCGATTCAAAATCTTTCAAATAATCTAAAATTATCAATATTTCATTTTTCATCCAAATCAAATATTATGTGACCTGCAACTTTCTCCTAATCATGAAACAATCTACCAAATATATTTTGATTTATAGTATTTATAATATTTATATTTTTAAGATTATTAGTTTTTTAACTCACAAAAATAACTTTTTGACCAGTTAACACATATTAAAACATATGTTTAAATAAAAAGATTTAATTTAGGGACAACAAAATTGTTTTAAAAAATTCATATATTTTTAATGACTTTTTATTTATTTTGGTACCATATTTTTAGTTTAGTTTCTATAATTTCTTTGTAAATATTTATTTGTCATGTTGAAAATATATTGAAAAAGACGAAATGATTTGATAAAAGAACGAAAAGCATTGCACAACAAAAACGGAAAACAGTGCAGGAAAAAACAGAGAGGCTGTATGCGCGAATTCTGTATGAAAATACGACTCCACTGGGGATCGAACCCAGAATCTCTGGTTCCGTAGACCAGCGCCTTATCCATTGGGCCATGGAGTCATTTCTTGAAGGCGTTTTAACTTTTACTGTTTTCATATTTTACAGTCTTTTACCAGATTTATATTTTACAATGAATCATTCCTTGAGCAAATGTGTCATTTTAATATTCCTCAGGCTTTAAAGACCATTGCCATTGGTGAATCCATACATTTCAAGAGGAAGCAAATAAATCTGGTGAACAAATGCTCGAGAGACCTTAAACCACATAAAGTATCATTTGATAAATTATATAGAATTTTATAACTTTAAATATATTTCATTGGAATCAATCTAACTTAAAACGTTGCCGGTGGCTAAATATAAACACATCATTCAATTAAAACTCAAGTATTAATTCATTATATTATAAAAGTTTAGTTTACTATGTTAAACTAAAATTTAATACTACTAAATTTTTAAATATATTATATTTTTAGTTGATGCCTCAAATATTAATTTATAAATAATGTGATTAATGTTTCTACTTGGTTTGGATTTCAAATTTGAACTAATGAGAATGAGTCCAATATAGTCATGGAACCCATGGAACCCAAAGGTAAAGATATTTATGATAGAGTGATATGAAGGGACAAAATATCGATATTGTTTGTCAAGCAGAAGGTGCTACTAGTATCTGTGGAGCAGACATACATAGACTTGTAACAAAAAACACTTAATCTAGATAGGAACCAAAACAAGACCATTAGATAACATAATAAATCATATATTAACATCTATGTGCTTGGATGATAATGATTGAAGTTAATAAGATATTGTGTTTAATGGGTTTTGATTATGTCAAAATTCATGCATGTCGTAATGATTGCATCTTATATAGGAAATAGTTAGAAAACTTGAGTGAGTGCTCGAGGTTTGGAGAGTCACACTACAAGTAGAAGGACAATGATGCTGATGACGATGATGGTGTAATTAGCAATGATGTTCCTTCTAAGGTGATGTGGTACCTACCGATAATTGCAAGGTTCAAGAGATTGTTTGCTAATGTTAATGGCGCAAAGAATACTAGATGACATGCCGATGAAAAAGTGTGTGATAGAAAAATTTGCCATGTAGCTGATTCATTGCAATGGAAGAGAATTGATTCCTTGTTTTCAGATTTTTCCCTTGAACCGAGGAACCTTAGGCTTGGACTTGCCACCAACGAAATGAACCATTTTAGTAATTTGATTACTAACCATACATCATGGCCTATTCTTCTCGTAGTTTACAACCAATCTCCATGGCTGTGCATTAAGCGCGAGTATATGATGCTTTCAATGATGATTTCAAGTTCAGGACAACCAAGAAACAACATAGATGTTTATTTAACGCCATTGAATAAATATTTAAGACTTTTGTGTGAGGAATGTGTTGTTGTTGATGATGCATATACATGTGATAACTTTACGCTGCGTGCCATGTTATTTTGCACAATCAATGACTTTCCTGCATATGGTAATTTTTTTGGGTACAATGTCAAGAGACATAAAGCGTGTCCTATATGTGAATTTGATACATGTCTCCACCAATTACAAAAAGGAAAATGACAGTTTATCTTGGGCATCCAAAATTTCTTAGACCTAATCATCCATACCGTAGATTGCAAAAGGCTTTTAATAGAGAGCAAGAGTTTGATATCGCTCCAAAGCCCGTAGTCGGGAAGGAAGTTTATAAAAGACAACAACACATTAATGTTGTTTTTGAAAAGAAACAAGAAAAGCCCGCGGAGAAAATATTTGGAAAAAGAGGTCGTTGTTCTTTGATCTTCCATATTGATCTAGTCTAGATGTAAGACATCATCTTGATGTGATGCATATGGAGAAAAATGCATGCGATAGTTTGATTGGAACACTTCTCAACTTTAATGGCAAGACAAAAGATACTGAGAAATCACGCGAAGATATGGTTGTAATGGGTATATGGCAAGAGTTAGCTTGAACAGAGATAGGAAATAGAGCCTACTTGCCCCCAGCATGTCACACCCTGGTTAAAAAAGAAAAAAAAGTTTTTACGAATGTATGCAGGGTATCAAATTTCCTCAAGGGTACTCGTCAAATGTGAAGAAACTTGTGTCAATGAATAATCTCAAGTTAGATGGCTTAAAATATCATGATTGTCATGTCTTGGTGGAACAACTTCTACCAGTGGCTATCCGTGGCATTTTACCAAGAAATGTAAGGATAATTATAACCAAATTGTGCTTATTCATCAATGCTATATGTAGTAAAGTTATTGATCCTATAAATTTAGACGACTCTGAACATGAAGCTGCAATTTTATTATGCCAATTAGAGATGTTTTTCCACCCATCATTCTTTGAAATTATGGTTCACTTTGTTATTCAGATAATAAGGGAGATTAGAATTTGTGGTCCAGTCTATTTACGGTTGATGTATCTGGTATAGCGATACATGAAGATTTTTAAAGGGTATACAAATAATCATCACCGTCCGGAAGCTTCGATCGTTGAAAGGCACATCACAGAAGAAGCTATTGAATTTTGTACAAACTATATGTCAGAAACGAACTCTATAAGAATTTCTGAGTCTCGTCATGATGGATGTTATGATGATAGAGGTATTCAAGATTTAAATGTTAAGACATTTGAATGATAAGTAGTTCTTCAAGTACATTTGTATATATTGAATAACCTTAGTGAAGTTCAACCTTACTTGACCGATCACAAAAGTCTTATAAAGGAAAAATTCTTCGAATGAATGAAAGATGGTTGTTGATAGAGCATAACAAAACTTTTGTAAATTGGTTTAATAAAAGTGTTTCTAAAGAGAGTAGCACATCATATACAATTAAATGGTTGTCACGTATGCCTAAGTTTAATATAATTACTTGGAGTGCATATGATATTTCTAAATATTCATTCTATAACAAAATATAAGGATGATTGTAGCACCATGCAAAATAGTGGGATTATGGTTGAAGCTAAATCCATGTATTTTTCTAGTTCCAAAGATAACAATCATGAACTAGCATCTAGAGCATACTATGAGGTTATTGAGGAGATTTTCAAGATTGACTATGTTGATTTTAAAGTTCCTTTATTTAAGTACATGTGGATTAACAGTAACAATGGAATAGAAACCGAAGATTTAAGATTCACACAGGTTAATCTTTGAAAGACAACTTATAAGAACGGTCCATTCATTATGTCAATCCAAGAAAAACAAGTTTTTTATGTCATTGATTCTGCTAACACTAGATGGTCAATTATTCTTTAAGGAAAACATTTTTCCTTATATTAAGGATGAAAATCAATATTTGAACTATGAGACGCCTTGTTTAGCATCACATGTATGACAATCATCTGAAGAAAATGATTACAATCATGTGCATACTATTCGTGGTGATCATGAAGTGGGGATATGAGAAAACTAGTAAGTAAATATTTTATATCGCATAGTAATTTATAATTATTCATTTTACTCTTTTTTATTCCTTGTAATATAAATTTAAAGTTGTTGTTGATTATCCTAATTGATTTCAAATGTTGTTCAAATGATAGGTGCTTAACGACCAGTGGCAAATCCTATTGGACAGCCTATAACTTTCTAGTTTGGGTTTTGCTTTTGTTGGTTAATCATTTGTTTTAGTTTTGTTGTAAAATTATAAAGCGTGTGACATTTTGGGTTTGCATTTGATGCAAACAATGAATATTTGTGGTACAATGTTTCAGATTGAGAAATTTTCAAAATGTACAATGTTTCTGTTTTAGGAATCTGCAAAATATGGTTCTGTAATGCAGGTGCATACGACAATACTAAAAAAAAGGTATCCTATCGGTTTTTACCTAAAACTGAGGTAATAACACCGAGCTATTACCTTGGTTCCATACAACATCGAGAGTTAATATTGACTGCGCCATCCAATTCTGAAAATAATAAAAATGCAGATGCTTGGGATCAAACCCATGTGAGATAACTTTACCTCTCGACTATTTAATAAACGAGGGTTTAAGTGGTAGCTTTTTATGAAACCCATTGTTACCTCGTCTCCTTAGGCGAGATTACATGCTTTTCGCGTCCGACATTAGATGTGTTTTTTTATAGTAGTATAATCTTCCTACTCTCTTATCTCTCTCTTCTCGTTTAGGATTTGACTATTCTCCTCATTTAGGTTAGCTGGACTTCTTTAAGGTGGTGGTTTTTTCTTATGTAGAGAGAATCTGTTTAAGTGAATGGTGATTTTTTATCTAGCAGTGATATTTAGTCCTAAGTGTGTATTCTTGGTAGAGTCAGTTTCCCATTTGTTTGCAACTTGTGAGATAGCTTCGAATGTCTTATATGTGATTTTTAAATGGTTAGGTGGTTAGTGTTTTTCCTAGGGACCATAAGTTTCTTTTTGATTTTTTCTCTCCCTAGGTGTAGAATGAAGATAATGAGTGAGAATGTTATAATTTGACATTATGTTGTCCGAACTAATTGGAACATTCAAAATGATATTTTTTTTTTTGGGTTCATCAACAATTGTGAATGAAGTGAAAGAAAATGATACTTTTCTAACTTAAAAAATGATATATTGGTAGATCAATGAGAAACCCATATACTTTCTGATATTGACTTCCCAACTCTTCTCTCTATCATAACCAATAGTGGTTCATGAGTCTATAATCTAGTTCCTAAGATAAAATGGTTATGGTGAGTGGTGACTCTCCTAAAGATTTATGTTATATTAATTGTAGCTGTGGTGGTTGAGCTCTAGCCTGAATATATCCTAGCTTACAAAAAAAAAAACTCCTTTAAAAGAGGAGTTTTTGTTGCTTGGATTTTTCTTTGTAGTTGTTTTTTCTATTGACTTTTTGTTATTTAGACTTATTTGTTGGCTCTTTTATTGTGTTTTTCTTTCTTTAATATTTTTCGACTTGACACGCTTTGTGCTATCTTTTTTTTTGTAAGCTAAGATATATTGAAAGGAGTACTAGGGGTACTCCAACCCAGATACAAAAGGAAACAAAAGGCCACAAAGAAAATTACAAACCAATAGATACTTAAGCTAAAAAATGCAGAGGATCTCTGCAAAAGTTATAAAAGTTGCTATTGGTATGAGTAATATCCCCCACCATTGATCATTTCCAAGCCAAGATCTTAATTTTCCAAACCAAATCAGACAAGGAACAAGATTTGCTCTTAAAAATCGTCGCGTTACGAGAAATCCAAATGCTCCAGTAAACCACCAACCAAATAAATCCTTCCTTTCCTGCTCTCACTTTCTTATACTTGAAGAAATTAAACCAAAAATCAAAGTTGCTTCTTATACAAACGGCTTGCTCCACCTGAATGCCAAACCAACTACCAATTTCATCCCATACTCCTTTCGCTACCGAACACGATAACAAAATATGATGGAGAGTTTCTTCAATGTTAGAAAAAAAACAACACGACATTTCCGATGTAGATGACACTATTCCTCTAACAAGCAGCATATCTTTTATCGGTAACCTATTCCATAGACACCTCTAGCCAAAAGCTTTAATTCTATACGGAATAGTTGTCTTCCATAATTTTTCAAAATCTTGATGAAGAACTGCTTCCATCACCCTCTCATTCTGAACTGGAGGAACAAAAAGAAAGTCGTATCCGCTCTTGGCCGAATAACCCTTAAAAGGACTGTTGATCCAAACAACAACGTCCTGTTCCTGGCACTGAATTTCTACCTCCAACAGAATCAACTTCAATGCTGCCTCTGAACTGATAACAGTAAAATTAGAAGAAAATTGAATTCCAAAATCTCCCCAAGTCCACCTGTTACCGTTTCTAGCCCCTGCTTCAGCTATACTGCAATGTTTCATCACTTTGCATTCCAGAAAGATATATTAATACCGTTTCCCGCAACAAATCTGCACCTGCTTAAAAAATCCTCCGCATTGTATCTATCTTCCTATTTAATAAGTTCTTTCCACCATATGGATTTGGATAAGTTACGGTTATAAATGATTCCGTTTTGAACGAGAAGCTGAATGTTCTCGTATCTAGTAGCCAGAACTTCCATCCATTTTGAATTTTCCCTTTCAAGAATCCTCCATTTCCACTTTAGCAACAACGCCGTATTAAAATCCTCAATGCTTTTCAGCCCTAAACCCCATTCTTTCATCGGTAAGTTCATAAAATTCCACCATATCCAATGAATATGCTTCTTCCTGTCATCTCCGCCCCAGAGAAAACGGCTCTGGATCAAATTATTCTCCTGACAAACCTTCTTCGGGGCCCTGAAAAACTACAATTGAAATATAGCCAAACTACTCAAGACAGATTTGACCAACGTGATTCGACCACCTAACGATAACAGTCTTCCTTTCCAACTGCTCAGCCGGTCTTTAATATTTTTCACCAATGGAAGCTAAGAAGAAATTCTCCTTGGATTCGACCCTATCGGTAACCCGAGAAAAGTGAACTCTTTTTCTGCAATACTACAGCAGAGAAAATTAGCTGCAGCCAAAAGAAAGTGCGAGTTTAAGTTAATACCGATTAATTTACTCTTGAAGAAGTTTACTCCCAGCCCCGATATCAACTCGGAACCTCGTAGAATCGTCTTTAGAGACCAAACATGTTGCCATCCTCCTTTACCTATAAGCAAGTTATCATCGGCGAATTGTAAAATATCAACCGTGCAAGCTTCCTGAACCTGAAAAATAGAAAAATCACCATTTTCAGAAGCTTTCCTAACCAAACCAGCGAGAGCTTCAACTACGATTACAAAAAGGAACAGAGAGATGGGATCTCCTTGATGAATACCTCTTTCTACGACAAACTCTTTGGTAGGACTTCCATTTACAAGCACTGACATATGACTCGAGAAAATAGTCTCCTTCATCCACCGCATCCATCTATCACCGAATTCCAACTTTTTCAACATAAAACGAAGGAATTTCTAACTAACTTTGTCGTATGCCTTTTCGAAATCTACCTTGAACAACATACATTCATTCATTTCTTTTTTAGAAAAATCCACGACTTCGTTGGCAACGACTGCACCGTCCATCATATGTCTTCCTGGCACAAAAGTTGTTTGGCTAGATGACACAATCTTGCCTATCACCCTCTTGAGCCTAGCCGACAAAAGCTTAAAGATAACCTTGTAGAGACAGCCAACAAAATATATCGGCCGGTAATCTTGTAAGCCAAGCGGTATGTTCTTCTTAGGAATCAAGCTAAGCAAAGAGGAAGTTATAGCTTTGGAAAGAACTACATATTCGTGAAAATCATTGAAAAAATGAATTAAATTATCTTTAAAGAAATCCCAACACTTTTTGATGAAGAAAAATTTATATCCGTCTGGTCCCGGGCTCTTGGAACTGTCGCAACCCCACACTGCTTCTTTAATTTCAGATTCAGAAAAAGGAAGCTCCAAAGAATTGGCCTCCTCCTGTGAAAGAGAGTTGAAATTGATACCATCCAAGATAGGGAGATTATCGTCTACTTCTTTGAATGATTCTGAAAAAAATCTCCACACCTCTTGCTTGACATCCACTACTGAATCCAATCTGCCATTAGTAGACGGTAACACTCCTACATAATTCCTACGCCTTCGATCCTTTATGATCTTATGGAAGAAACTACTGTTACAATCTCCTTTATTATCCCATTTAACTCTAGATTTTTGGAAAATCATGTTCTCTTTGATCTTCAAATCGAGCCACATCCGTCTAACCGCTCCACTTCGAATAGCTAAAACCTCTTCATTATCGTTTTCCATGCAAGACGCTAGAAGATCATCCGCCTCGTTAATAACCTACACATTTTGATCAAGCTCCAAATCCCGCTTACCAAAAACCACCTTGTTCCAAGTAATGAGTTTGCTCTTCAAGATCCTTAGTTTCTCCTTAAGAATGAAATATCCTCTTCTTGTTACTTCTATGCTCTTCCATTCAGTCTCCACATATGCTAGAAAATCCTTGTTGCAAAACCATTCATTGTTGACACGGTTCGGTTTAGGACCCCAATTTAAGCCATCAACAATAATCCAAACCGGGAAGTGATAGAAAATGTCCCTGTTACCTATCGATTTTCCTACTATATCCAGCTTTTTGATCATGATTTCATACACGAGAAACCGATCTAATATACTCATGGATCTCCCTTCGCTGCCAAACCAGCCGATTCTTTTACCTTTACAAGACACATCCACCAAATTGCAATCTTCGATGAACCCTGCAAAACCAATAATCTTTGAATTCTTGATAGACTGACTGCAACCTTTCCTTTCGCTTCGAACCACAACATAATTAAAATCTCCTCCCACGCACCATTCCCCGTCCAAATACCTAGCTTTTGCTTCCAGTAAATCCCCCCACAATTTCCTCTTCAACGGTAAAGAACAAGGAGAGTATATATTCAATATATAGAAAAAATATTCCTTCCATTTAACCTTTAACCCCAGGAATCCTTCTCCCTTGAAACTGAGAATAACTTCAACTGAGTCTTCTTTCCACAAAGCAATGATACCGCCTGATCGACCTTCAGATTTAAAATACGACCATCCCACATTCTGAAAACTTCACAAGCTACGAACTAAATCCAAGTCAACTATCTCTAATTTAGATTCTTGAATTAGGAAAATGTCAGCTCTTCCTTCCTTGATGATCTTGCTAATTCTTTTCCTTTTCCCCAGACTTCCCCCCCTCTAATATTGAAGGTTCAAATAATCATGGGACCTCTTTAATTGACACCTTCAAGCCCTGTTTTTTCTCCCTAGCAAGGTTCTCCATATCTTTAATTTTTTTCTTATAATCCCTCCTTAGAACAGTAGCCCTTTGTCGCTACCGCGAAAATTAACAGAGTCGTCACTAACATATTTATCCTGAAAAGGAAGGGAATGCCAGCAAACCACAAAACAAAACAACGGTCTCACGACCAGAGAAAAGGGTAAGGGAGTCGGTTACGCGAGGGGAAGGTGTTAGCACCCCACGCGCCCATCGTACTCGATGGTATCCACACTAGTGTCTAAATCTATGGGTGTGTAACAAATCTACGCTAATCTGGACTAAAATGAATGCAGAATGTAGGGAAAAGAAAGGATTGTGCTCGCATGGGCCCTACCCCGCTGCCTACATATCTGTTTTGCAGAATCAGAGCTACTATAGCTCGGCTAACTAATTTCTGTTTGTTTTGTGTTTTTTAGGTGAACGAGTTACATTCGCACTCCGCTGCTTGACCTTTGGAGACTTATGCCTGGGAATGGAGCGGAAATAACAAGCTCTTAAGAAAAGAAAATCAAAGAGTCTGGTTTGTGTTTTAAAGAATGCATGAGGAAAACCTAAGCTAAGGGGGAAAGCTTGCTACCTAATGTTATCATACAAAGGGTACAAGTCTAAACTAAACTAGAAACCTACGAGGGAAAAGGGAAGCAAACAATGAGCACACAAACGAGCATCCGCTCGTAAAGCAAACAAAACCAACGGTACTGACCGAGTGGTAGAAAAGCGGTCCCGCCATAGCCAAGGGGAGCAACTCAACCCAAGTCAACCAAGCATAGACCTCGCAAAAATGATCGGGCCATAGACAAGAGGAGCGGATCCCTCTCAGCAACCAAGCCGTCACAGATCGTAAAGGAAAACGGTGCGTGCGTACACCGAGCATCAACGTCGAGCGACGCGAGCAATAGGAAAGGCGGGGGTCCGGCTACATGAACCCTTTTCCTGACATACTCGATAACAAGATCTTGTGCTGGTTCGGAAGCGAGCAACGCGTAGCGTGCGCATACCGAACGGACTCGATGAAACTGGGCAGGGGTTGATTACTAACCCTTTCCGCGTGCCTTCCATGAGGACTTAACGGAGTGCCATATAGGACTTATTACATCGTGACTCCCTGCCGCAAAGCACAAATGTAAACACACCAACAAAAACAGAGCCTCTTTCGAGGACTTGGCCAGATGCATGCCTAGGTCCTACTTCTCATGTTAAAGGATGATGCGAGAAAGCGATAAAGTGCGAGAGAAATAAAATGAAACAGAATCAATACCAAACGGATGATGATCCGTAAACTAAAGCGAAGAGAGCGAGTAAACTAGGATCCCGCGAGCGAGCTAGCAAAGCAAAAGCAAATAGTCAGCACACCGATTAGCCATGAAAGCACACAAAGGTCGACATGCGCGTCGAGCATAATCACTATACACCTGCAAGAGGAACAAGCAAACCAAACAAGCAAGTATAAAGTAATAGGAACGTGTCTCCAAGATGAAAACACGATACGAGTGAATGGAATCGTGTTCCACAAATAAAGCGGAACACTCGCATAACAAGCATCGATCGGTGACCGTCCAAAAGCCTTGCACACTAGCACACAAGTTAGAGATAACAAACATCGCAATCGGAATTGCGTTATTGCTATAAACCAAAAGAAACGAGCAGATAATGTAAGTATGAAATGGACAATGAAACATCAAAGAGAAATCAAACATGAAGGATCTACAAATTAATGAAAACAAAGTCTCTAGCTAGATAATACATCTCATAAGCTTTCCGACGATATAAAGAACGTGCAAATCGGAGTTACGAATAAAAAGTTACGAAAGATTGGAGTTAGAGAAGAAAGGGACCAAAAACAAGTAAGGGAACCGGTTCCCCTATATGGGGACCCGGGTTCCAGCACAAAAACACACACAGGAACCGGTTCCCCCAAACCGGGAACCGGGTTCCAGGGCACTCTGCCCAAATCACGAACCAGCAAAACATAACAGGAACCGGTTCCCCCAAACCGGGAACCGGGTTCCAGGGCATTCTGCCCAAACCAAAACAAACAGCACAAATCAGGAACCGGTTCCCCAAAACTAGGAACCGGGTTCCAGGGCATTCTGCCCAGTTCCAAAACGCTTTAGATTGAGCGGGAACCGGTTCCTCCATTTTGGGAACCGAGTTCCACTGTAGGAAAACCAAATTTTATCATTTTTGAAAGCTTGGGAACCATCCCCGCTCAATCTAAACCAATAGCGATTTGCAAGCAACATGCACATTATCAAAACACAACCAAAACACAATGAAACACTCATGGAGGCAAGGCACAATATCAAAGCATCAATTGATCACACAAGAAATTATGCAAACCGAATATCAATGTGAAGCATGCCATTTGCAATGAACGACCAAACACTAAACACCAAAGCGACAAAGTCAAACATATATCGATTTCGATGATTAAGCCCAAGTCAAACATGTATCGCTCTCAACGATTAGGCACAAAGCATCTTGGCGAAAGATAGTCATGAATCCACAAGTCAATTAGGCCAAATAACAACAAATCGAGCAAAGTGCGACGCGTCAAGCCAAACCACAATTCAAATATCATCACCAAAAATTACATGAATGCAACAAAGGCAACAAGCATTTGCACATGCGATAGTGATCAAGCTACACAACATATTCAAATCATGACTTAAGCATCAAGCAAGGCACATTATCAAGCAAAAATTCACCGCATGCATTTGTACAAACACCTTAAGTGCGACACAAGTCATCTATATGAATTTTAACAATTAAGCACACACAATCATCAACAAAATCACGGATCCGAAGCGCGAATGTCACAATTCATCAACAATGATCATTAATCACATGCAACAATTATTAGATCTCATCAAATCACTATCAATTCTATCAATCCACATGCAAATTCACCGATCAATCATCACTGATCAACAAAACGATATGAATCTAGATCCGAATTCACATAATAATCAACAATTAAACACTTAATTCAAGATCCGAATGCTTAACGGATGGAGATCTAAATCGACGCGCGAACACGAACTCGATACGAACACGAACACGACACGAACGCGACACAAACTCAAAAACGAAATCCGAAGGGAGAGAGAGAGGGAGCTCGACCTAATGAGGGGAGAGGAAGAGAAATTCGAACTCCTATCTTGGTTCTTCAATCCATGTTCTTGATCTTGATCAAAATTGATGAGTTTTGATGAAAGTTTTATGTAATTTGTGGTTTTGATCTATGAGAATTGAAAGAGAATTGAGAGAAAGTGTTTTTGATCCTTTTGGGTGAAGTGAAATTATGAGAGTCCTCCTTTGATTTGTGAAGAGCAAAATGTTTATATATTGTCAACGCGAAATGTCCAAATTGCCCTCGATGCGTCTTATTTTGGCTCGTTTTTAAGGAAATGCGGTTCGGCTCTGAATTCCGGAACGAAACCAATGCCACTGCGAAGATGACCAAATTCTGGACTCGTCGCCGCGAGAATCACCTCAATCCGATCAGCGACGAAGAAACTACGCGTGTTTGAATGACGAGAAACATCGGTTCATCTGGTGCGATTGTGCAGAATTTTGTGAGTACCGCTCAAAGAACTCGATAAAACTCCATCTTCGGCTCAAAATCTGAACAAGCATGTGTGATGAAGAATCGAAGCTAACGAAATTTCCGAGAGAATGCCGCTGGAATGGACTTCATACGATAAAAATCGAAGGAGTTATGAATTTTCGAACTCGGCACGACATACTCGAAAACACACCTTTTACCGAAACAACGCGGCGATCCTTAAAATTCTGGGAATTTTTAGTGCACAATTGGCCTTTGGTCCGAACATATGAAATCTTGGTAATGATGGTACGGAGCTCCAGTTAAAATTTCAAGCGAATCCGACGAGCGGATTCTGAGATATGAATTTTCTGAGGTCCGAAACCCTACATTCAGCACTGTTTTTCACTGTGAAACCTCAAGTAATTTGCAAATCTGGCAACCTTCCTCAAAGAATTGGCTTCCGAGCCAAACACGAAAGTTGTAGATATCGTCGAACTAGTCAGGGCTACGCGCGAACTTAGCTCATATCACCTTCCAGATAGGACTTGTGAATTTTCTCGTATTTCCACTGTTTAGACCATTCTTCACGCCTTATCTTCTTAAACCCATGAAAACTCTTTATTATTTTTCTTCAATTTTTGGATGACGAAATAAACGTTATCATTAACTTATAGCTCAAATAAAGAGGGCAAATTTTGGGGTGCAACAACTGCCCCTATTCAAACTTCTTGAACCTGACGAGTGAGAAACGAAAGTTTCGAACCGTTGGGGTGGAAGGAGATTGAATACCAGAATGAAATCGAAAATTTGCGCTCTTGATCAATAGAAGATTCCAACTTGCAATGAAGAAAGAATGTACCACCCCGCAAGCAGGGAGAAAAAACTTCAATTGATCTGGATAATAAATATGCTCCAACTTGTGATTAGAAGGAACGGGCACCCACAGGCAGGGGTAACACTTCAAATGATCTGGGCATCAAGAGAAGGAACATCTCGACTGATCTGAGAATCAGACGTAGCAGATGTCTCCGAACTTGCATCGGGGTAGATGTCGTAGGTCGATCTAGGAATCGAGGGAGATACATCGGTTGATTCGGACATCAACGGGTAATAGGTATCTCTGATCTGGGAATCATGATCTGGGAATCTGGGCAGACATCTCTTCTGATGCAATTAAATCATCAGGTAGATATTCCAACTAATCTGGGAATTAGCGGCTAGCTCATTCGTAAGACCACGGGGATCCGGAGGCGGTTCCTTCAACTGAACTGGAAATCAGGATAGGAACAATATCTCTTCCGAACTGTGTACGCCGGGGAAAGAATGCCTTTAAACTGATCTGGACATGATGCCAGAAAATAAGTAGGACAATCTTCATCTGAAAGACAAAGTCGATCAGGCAGACATCTCCATCTGATCTGATGATATTAGTGGCTTGCTCCTTCGTAAGATCTTGGGAGATCCGGAGGCGGTTCCTTCAACTAATCTGAATCTGAATATTAGGATAGGAACAAATATCTCTTCCGAACTGTGTACGCCGGGTAAAGAAAGCGTCTTCAACTGATAGTTAGGCATCAGGACTGGGCAGACGGGTTTCTTCTTCTGAACGAACTAAATCGTCAGGGAGTAGATATTTCCAACTGATCTGATGTATCAGAGGGCTTGCTCCTTCGGAAGATCTATAGAGATTCGGAGGCGGTTCCTTCAACTGAGCTGGATATCAGGATAGAAACAAATATCTTCCACCGATCTGGGGGCATCGGGAATATGAATGTCTTTGAACTGATCTGAGCTATGCCAGAAAATAAGTAGAACAATCCTCTTCTGATTCAAAACATCAGGATAAACGCCTGTAATGATTAGGCGAGTATTGCTCTCTGGGGATCATTTGAATCTGGATAACTTTCCTGTAGAAAGAGACAAATATGATATGATTAATGCATGATGCATGTATGAATGTGTATGGAATAACGTTCCCGAGGAGGAAGACGCTACATGCTTAGAGAATGTAATGCAAATGATGCATGATTCAGGCATTGCTTAGGGAAGCAATGGAGGAGCACTGAATTGCTGAAGAAGTCCTGGAGAGAGTATAGAACTCTGCGGGGAGGACAAGATGAGTGACCAAGGGTCACCAACTGCGAGCTGGCAAAGATGGATCAAAAATCTGCTGGAGACGATCAAATCTAGATGCGAGCTCTGCTTGGGGAATAAATCTTGCTTGAAGATAAGAACATCCCACTTAACTGCTTGTGGAAGACCCTGGCAACTTCATTGGAGAAGCAAATTCTCGACACCCTAGGGGTGTGGAGATAAGGACAAGTCATGGAGATAACTCTGATGGGGAGTGACCAACTTGCCGGCGCAGAACGCATTCCGCTGGGGAAGTCCTTGAAGGGCACAGATTCTGCTGAGGATGCATGTGAATCTCTGCTGAGGAAAGAAACTCAGTGGGGAAGATGAATACTTCTGCCCAACAATTTTCTAGGGGTAGGAGAGATCCGCTGGGGATAAGAAACTCAGCATACGAACCTTTTGTTAAGACAACTCCACTGGGGAATAAGATGACTCTCCTGGGGAAAGCAGGTCAATCTGTTGGGGAGAGAAACGCTATACTGGGGAGAACCAGAAATTCGGGCACGAAACCTCATCAAGAGCTCGCTGGGGAATCAGATGCCGTCCAATCATGACTCGATTGGGGAGAAAGCATTCCGTCGGGAAATAAGACTTCAGATGCACGGAGAATACATCGAGACGCGCTTTGCTGAGTGTTATACCCCAAAATTTGCTCACATATTTTTCAAGGAAACTCCAATCTGAAAATTAAGGGTCTCATATAATCATGGATTTTTATTTCAACAAATATCCTGACATATGAAATACTTAGTTTTTAGAATTTTTCTTATACAGTAATTTGGCTTGCAGTTGAATTTATTCTTACGCAAACACCAAATACTGTTTATTACTTCACACATGATATTTATTTATTTACAGATAAATGGTACTGACACAATTGGTACAAAGTTAAATCTTTTTGCAGGCGCAGAATCAGGAAACTCAGACTGTACTGGTAACAAGTAGATTATTACTATCTTTTGTTTCCCACTAATTTTTGTACTATATTCCATTATTTTCAAAAATCTTTCAAATCTCTTTTTCAAAAATCAAATCTCTCTTTTTTCCAACACTATCATACACTTTCTTTCAAATCTTACTTTCACTCAAATTTTCCTTTTGTACGGAATCACATCATTCCCCAACGTCTCTTTCCTTCTTTCCATTCTATAAATACCTCTCATTTTCTTTCATAAAATCTCACATCAAATTCTAATTCATCTCTCAAATTTCTACTTCATAATCCATCCTTTCTCTTCTTCCCTGACAAGAATGGCAAAGTGGATAGAGACACTGTTTCTTACAGTCATCACCATTGCTACGGTGATCATGACTTTCTTCTGCCTGCATAGTCCTGAAGAGTGTGGACCTGCAATGGTTGCACTCCCAATCATCTACATGTTATTGTTTATAGCATGGGTCATTAATCGTCATTCTTAAAATTTGCCGTATTTCTTATTTCTTAAATGTACCGTTTATTCGTCGTACTGTTCAATATAGTATGTGATATTTGTACTGTCAGTATTAAATGTTGTACTATTTGTCATAATATTGCTTAATTACTAAGATAATATTTTGTGTGTTTTCTGCCAGTCAAATATTCCTATTTCTGTGCATTAAATGATTTTCAGGGTTATTATCGGTAATTTTGCCCGCATACCGTAAATATTAGTTATTTATTATGTCTGTGTTTTTCTAACAAGTCATGTAAATAAACTTTCATTTTTCACATAAAACAAAAACAAAAAACAACAAAAAAGAAAATTAACTTTGACTGTTGATTTTTCACTCTAACTGCTACATCAATACCTGAACAGTCAGTCGACAGCCAAACTGCTGGCAGTACAATTCTCAGTGTTTTGTACCATCAATCAAATCAATCTTTCACAATTCAAAATTCCAAGATTTTTGTTCTAGAAGTCTTCTGAATATCAAGCGATTAGCAGAGACTCAACACTGCACAAAAATCAGGTACGCTTAACTATCTCCTACACAAACAGTCCCTAATCAGGGTTTTTCTTGTTTTTACAGGAGCAACAAGTTTTTGAGAGCTCAAATGGATTTCATACACATCCATATATCTCAAAGTACCATCATACAAATTTTCAAACTTCAATTCACTCAGACGCACCGTCAGCAGCTCAAACAGTCAACAGACGACCCGTTTGACCAAAAAAGTCAACAGACAGTCAAAAAAGAATTTTTTTGTCAAAGTCCATATTTTGTCAAAGGATTCATCATTTGATCATTGGATGATCATAATTCATCAAGGAAAGATCAAAAATCAACAAAACCCTAAGATTCAAAATTAGGGTTTTTGCCTGAAAAGTCAACTCAACTTTGACTGATCATAACTCTCTCATCCTTCATCCAAAAAATTCAAACCAAAGCTTGTTTTGAAGGAAATTCAATTATCTTTCAAATGCCATTGATCCCATGGTCATTGGATTCACCATTTGAAAAATATGACCAAAGACATTACAGGTCATTTTCAAAGTCAACAAAAAGACACTTTTTTCAAAAGGACACACAAGGAGCTTCAAAAATCATTTTGACATGAGACCAAAGACATTGGTTAGAGGACTCTTTGAGGTTTCCAAAAAGTGCAAGATCTCCTTCATATGACAAAAATTGAGGGATTTACACCTTGTTGAAGTTGGCTAAATTTTGGGAAAATGCATGAAACCAACATTCTTCAAAATTGCATTTTTTCCAAAAGGGGCCAAGTTTTCAGCATTCAAACATCATTTCCATGTTACTATGGGCCTCCCACGACCAAGACTAAGCCCATACCTTTTTTATCCATTTTTTGCATGATTTTATCTTACTTTAAGAT